>NW_028270139.1:169487067-169787067 GCF_037043375.1 Chiloscyllium plagiosum | reverse complement strand
CCTGTGTCCCCACACAGAGAGTATCTGCAGTAGTGTTGTCCCTGTGTCCCCACACAGAGAGTATCTGCAGTAATATTGTCCCTGTATCCCCACACAGAGAATGTGTACAGTAATATTGTCCCTGTATCCCCACACAGAGAGTATCTGCAGTAATACGGTACCTGTATCCCCACACAGAGAGTATCTGCAGTAATATTGTCCCTGTGTCCCCTCACAGAAAGTATCTGAGTAATATTGTCCCTGTGTTCCCATACAGAGAGTATCTACAGAAATATTGTCCCTGTATACCCACACAGAGAGGATCTGCAGTAATACTGTCCCTGTGTCCCCACACAGACAGTACCTGCAGTAATATTGTCCCTGTATCCCCACACAGAGAGTATCTGCAGTAATATTGTCCCTGTGTCCCCACACAGAGAGTATCAGCAGTAATATTGTCCCTGTATCCCTACACAGAGTGTATCTGCGGTAATATTGTCCCTGTATCCCCACAAAGAGAGTATCTGCAGTAATATTGTCCCTGTGTGCCCACACAGAGAGTACCTGCAGTAATACTGTCCCTGTGTCCCCACACAGAGAATATCTGTAGTAATATTGTTCCTGTATCCCCACACCGAGAGTATCTGCAGTAATATTGTCCCTGTGTCCCCACACAGACAGTATCTGCAGTAATATTGTCCCTGTGTCCCCACACACAGAGTATCTGCAGTAATATTGTCCCTGTGTCCCCTCACAGAGAGTATCTGCAGTAATATTGTCCCTGTATCCCCACACAGAGAGTATTTGCAGTAATATTGTCCCTGTATCCCCACACAGAAAGTATCTGGAGTAATATTGTCCCTGTGTTCCCACACAGAGTTTCTGCAGTAATATTGTCCCTGGGTCCCCACACAGAGAGTATCAGCAGTAATATTGTCCCTGTATCCCACACAGCGAGTATCTGCAGTAATATTGTCCATGTATCCCCACACAGAATGTATCTAAAGTAATATTGTCCCTGTGTCCCCACACTGAACGTATCTGCAGAAATACTGTCCCTGTATCCCCACACGGAGAGTATCTGCAGTAATACTGTCCCTGTATCCCCACACAGACAGTACCTGCAGTAATATTGTCCCTGTATCCCCACACAGAGAGTATCTGCAGTAATATTGTCCCTGTGTCCCCACACAGAGAGTATCAGCAGTAATATTGTCCCTGTATCCCTACACAGAGTGTATCTGCGGTAATATTGTCCCTGTATCCCCACAAAGAGAGTATCTGCAGTAATATTGTCCCTGTGTGCCCACACAGAGAGTACCTGCAGTAATACTGTCCCTGTGTCCCCACACAGAGAATATCTGTAGTAATATTGTTCCTGTATCCCCACACCGAGAGTATCTGCAGTAATATTGTCCCTGTGTCCCCACACAGACAGTATCTGCAGTAATATTGTCCCTGTGTCCCCACACACAGAGTATCTGCAGTAATATTGTCCCTGTGTCCCCTCACAGAGAGTATCTGCAGTAATATTGTCCCTGTATCCCCACACAGAGAGTATTTGCAGTAATATTGTCCCTGTATCCCCACACAGAAAGTATCTGGAGTAATATTGTCCCTGTGTTCCCACACAGAGTTTCTGCAGTAATATTGTCCCTGGGTCCCCACACAGAGAGTATCAGCAGTAATATTGTCCCTGTATCCCACACAGCGAGTATCTGCAGTAATATTGTCCATGTATCCCCACACAGAATGTATCTAAAGTAATATTGTCCCTGTGTCCCCACACTGAACGTATCTGCAGAAATACTGTCCCTGTATCCCCACACGGAGAGTATCTGCAGTAATACTGTCCCTGTATACCCACACAGAGAGTATCTGCAGTAATATTGTCCCTGTGTCCACACACACAGAGTATCTGCAGTAATACTGTCCCTGTGTCCCCACACACAGGGTATCTGCAGTAATATTGTCCCTGTATCCCCACACAGAGAGTATCTGCAGTAATATTGTCCCTGTGTCCCCACACAGAGAGTATCTGAAGTAATATTGTACATGTATGCCCACACAGAGAGTATCTGCAGTAATACTGTCCCTGTATCCACTCACAGAGAGTATCTGCAGTAATATTGTCCCTGTGTTCCCACACAGAGAGTATCTGCAGTAATATTGTCCCTGTGTCCCCACACAGAGAGGATCGGCAGTAATGCTGTCCCTGTATCCCACACAGAGAGTATCTGCAGTAATATTGTCCCTGTATCCCACACAGAGAGTATCTGCAGTAATATTGTCCATGTATCCCCACACAGAAAGTATCTAAAGTAATATTGTCCCTGTGTCCCCACACAGAGAATGTGTGCAGTAATATTGTCCCTGTATCCCCACACAGAGAGTATCTGCAGTAATATGGTACCTGTATCCCCACACAGAGAGTATCTGCAGTAATATTGTCCCTGTGTCCCCTCACAGAAAGTATCTGAGTAATATTGTCCCTGTGTCCCCATACAGAGAGTATCTACAGAAATATTGTCCCTGTATACCCACACAGAGAGGATCTGCAGTAATACTGTCCCTGTATCCCCACACAGAGAGGATCTGC
Organism: Chiloscyllium plagiosum; assembly: GCF_037043375.1. Taxonomy (NCBI): domain Eukaryota; kingdom Metazoa; phylum Chordata; class Chondrichthyes; order Orectolobiformes; family Hemiscylliidae; genus Chiloscyllium; species Chiloscyllium plagiosum. The sequence goes on along the minus strand of NW_028270139.1, from coordinate 169,784,489 downwards.
AGTAATATTGTCCCTGTATCCCCACACAGAGAGTATCTGCAGTAATACTGTCCCTGTATCCCCACACAGACAGTACCTGCAGTAATATTGTCCCTGTATCCCCACACAGAGAGTATCTGCAGTAATATTGTCCCTCTGTCCCCACACAGAGAGTATCAGCAGTAATATTGTCCCTGTATCCCTACACAGAGTGTATCTGCGGTAATATTGTCCCTGTATCCCCACAAAGAGAGTATCTGCAGTAATATTGTCCCTGTGTGCCCACACAGAGAGTACCTGCAGTAATACTGTCCCTGTGTCCCCACACAGAGAATATCTGTAGTAATATTGTTCCTGTATCCCCACACCGAGAGTATCTGCAGTAATATTGTCCCTGTGTCCCCACACAGACAGTATCTGCAGTAATATTGTCCCTGTGTCCCCACACACAGAGTATCTGCAGTAATATTGTCCATGTGTCCCCACACAGAGAGTATCGGCAGTAATATTGTCCCTGTGTCCCCTCACAGAGAGCATCTGCAGTAATATTGTCCCTGTATCCCCACACAGAGAGTATTTGCAGTAATATTGTCCCTGTATCCCCACACACAGAGTATCTGCAGTAATATTGTCCATGTATCCCCACACAGAAAGTATCTGGAGTAATATTGTCCCTGTGTCCCCACACACAGAGTATCTGCAGTAATATTGACCCTGTGTCCCCACACACAGGGTATCTGCAGTAATATTGTCCCTGTATCCCACACAGAGAGTATCTGCAGTAATATTGTCCCTGTATCCCCACACAGAAAGTATCTGGAGTAATATTGTCCCTGTGTCCCCACACACAGAGTATCTGCAGTAATACTGTCCCTGTGTCCCCACACACAGGGTATCTGCAGTAATATTGTCCCTGTATCCCACACAGAGAGTATCTGCAGTAATATTGTCCCTGTATCCCCACACAGAAAGTATCTGCAGTAATATTGTCCCTGTGTTCCTACACAGAGTATCTGCAGTAATATTGTCCCTGGGTCCCCACACAGAGAGTATCAGCAGTAATATTGTCCCTGTATCCCACACAGAGAGTATCTGAAGTAATATTGTCCATGTATCCCCACACAGAGAGTATCTGCAGTAATATTATCCCTGTATCCGCACACACAGAGTATCTGCAGAAATACTGTCTCTGTATCCCCACACAGAATCTGCAGTAATATTGTCCCTGTATCCCCATACAGAGACTATCTTCAGAAATATTGTCCCTGTATACCCACACAGAGAGTATCTGCAGTAATACTGTTCCTGTATCCTCACACAGAGAGTATCTGCAGTAATATTGTCCCTGTATCCCCACACAGAGAGTATCTGCAGTAATATTGTCCCTGTGTCCCCACACAGAGAGTATCTGCAGTAATATTGTCCCTGTGTCCCCACACAGAGAGTATCTGCAGTAATATTGTCCTTGTATCCCCACACAGAAAGTATATGCAGTAATATTGTCCCTGTGTTCCCACACAGAGTACCTGCAGTAATATTGTCTCTGTGTCCCCACACAGAGATTATCTGCAGAAATACTGTCCCTGTATCCCCACAGAGAGAGTACCTGCAGTAATATTGTCCCTGCATTCCCATACAGAGAGTATCTGCAGTAATACTGTCCCTGTATCCTCAGACAGAGAGTATCTGCAGTAATATTGTCCCTGTATCCCCACACAGAGTATCTGCAGTAATATTGTCCCTGTTTCCCACACACAGATTATCTGCAGTAATATTGTCCCTGTGTCCCCACACAGAGAGGATCTGCAGTAATACTGTCCCTGTGTCCCCACACGCAGAGTATCTGCAGTAATATTGTCCCTGTGTCCCCACACAGAGAGTATCTGCAGTAATATTGTCCCTGTGTCCCCACACAGAGAGTATCTGCAGTAATATTCTCCCAGTATCCCACACAGAGAGTATCTCCAGTAATATTGTCCTTGTATCCCCACACAGAAAGTATATGCAGTAATATTGTCCCTGTGTTCCCACACAGAGTACCTGCAGTAATATTGTCCCTGTGTCCCCACACAGAGAGTAACTGTAGTAATATTGTCCCTGTATCCCACACAGAGAGTATCTGCAGTAATATTGTCCCTTTATCCCCACACAGAAATTATCTGCAGTAATATTGTCCCTGTATCCCCACACAGAGAGTATCTGCAGTAATATTGTCCCTGTGTCCCCACACAGAGAGTATCTGCAGTAATATTGTCCCTGTGTCCCCACACAGAGAGTATCTGCAGTAATATTGTCCCTGTATTCCACACAGAGAGTATCTGTAGTAATATTGTCCTTGTATCCCCACACAGAAAGTATATGCAGTAATATTGTCCCTGTGTTCCCACACAGAGTACCTGCAGTAATATTGTCCCTGTGTCCCCACACAGAGATTATCTGCAGTAATATTGTCCCTGTATCCCCACACAGAAAGTATCTGCAGTAATATTGTCCCTGTATCCCCACACAGAAAGTATCTGTAGTAATATTGTCCCTGTGTTCCCACACAGAGTATCTGCAGTAATATTGTCCCTGGGTCCCCACACAGAGAGTATCTGCAGTAATATTGTCCCTTTATCCCCACACAGAGAGTATCTGCAGTAATACTGTCCCTGTATCCTCAGACAGAGAGTATCTGCAGTAATATTGTCCCAGTATCCCCACACAGAGTATCAGCAGTAATACTGTCTCTGTATCCCCACACAGAGAGTATCTTCAGTAATATTGTCCCTGTGTCCCCACACAGAGAGTATCTGAAGTAATATTGTCCCTGTATCCCCACACAGAGAGTATCTGCAGTAATACTGTCCCTGTATCCCCTCACAGAGAGTATCTGCAGTAATATTGTCCCTGTGTTACCACACAGAGAGTATCTGCAGTAATATTGTCCCTGTGTCCCCAAACAGAGAGGATCGGCAGTAATGCTGTCCCTGTATCCCACACAGAGAGTATCTGCAGTAATATTGTCCCTGTATCCCCACACAGAAAGTATCTGTAGTAATATTGTCCCTGTGTTCCCACACAGAGTATCTGCAGTAATATTGTCCCTGGGTCCCCACACAGAGAGTATCTGCAGTAATATTGTCCCTTTTTCCCCACACAGAGAGTATCTGCAGTAATACTGTCCCTGTATTCTCAGACAGAGAGTATCTGCAGTAATATTGTCCCAGTATCCCCACACAGAGAATCTGCAGTAATATTGTCCCTGTATCCCCACACAGAGAGTATCTGCAGTAATATTGTCCCTGTGTCCCCACACAGAGAGTATCTGCAGTAGTATTGTCCCTGTGTCCCCACACAGAGAGTATCTGCAGTAATATTGTCCCTGTATCCCCACACAGAGAGTGTGTGCAGTAATATTGTCCCTGTATCCCCACACAGAGAGTATCTGCAGTAATACGGTCCCTGTATCCCCACACAGAGAGTATCTGCCGTAATATTGTCCCAGTGTCCCCTCACAGAGAGTATCTGCAGTAATATTGTCCCTGTGTTCCCACACACAGAGTATCTGCAGTAATATTGTCCCTGTGTCCCCACACAGAGAGTATCTGCAGTAATATTGTCCCTGTGTTACCACACAGAGAGTATCTGCAGTAATATTGTCCCTGTGTCCCCACACAGAGAGGATCTGCAGTAATACTGTCCCTGTGTCCCCACACGCAGAGTATCTGCAGTAATATTGTCCCTGTGTCCCCACACAGAGAGTATCTGCAGTAATATTGTCCCTGTGTCCCCACACAGAGAGTATCTGCAGTAATATTCTCCCAGTATCCCACACAGAGAGTATCTCCAGTAATATTGTCCTTGTATCCCCACACAGAAAGTATATGCAGTAATATTGTCCCTGTGTTCCCACACAGAGTACCTGCAGTAATATTGTCCCTGTGTCCCCACACAGAGAGTAACTGTAGTAATATTGTCCCTGTATCCCACACAGAGAGTATCTGCAGTAATATTGTCCCTTTATCCCCACACAGAAATTATCTGCAGTAATATTGTCCCTGTATCCCCACACAGAGAGTATCTGCAGTAATATTGTCCCTGTGTCCCCACACAGAGAGTATCTGCAGTAATATTGTCCCTGTGTCCCCACACAGAGAGTATCTGCAGTAATATTGTCCCTGTATTCCACACAGAGAGTATCTGTAGTAATATTGTCCTTGTATCCCCACACAGAAAGTATATGCAGTAATATTGTCCCTGTGTTCCCACACAGAGTACCTGCAGTAATATTGTCCCTGTGTCCCCACACAGAGATTATCTGCAGTAATATTGTCCCTGTATCCCCACACAGAAAGTATCTGCAGTAATATTGTCCCTGTATCCCCACACAGAAAGTATCTGTAGTAATATTGTCCCTGTGTTCCCACACAGAGTATCTGCAGTAATATTGTCCCTGGGTCCCCACACAGAGAGTATCTGCAGTAATATTGTCCCTTTATCCCCACACAGAGAGTATCTGCAGTAATACTGTCCCTGTATCCTCAGACAGAGAGTATCTGCAGTAATATTGTCCCAGTATCCCCACACAGAGTATCAGCAGTAATACTGTCTCTGTATCCCCACACAGAGAGTATCTTCAGTAATATTGTCCCTGTGTCCCCACACAGAGAGTATCTGAAGTAATATTGTCCCTGTATCCCCACACAGAGAGTATCTGCAGTAATACTGTCCCTGTATCCCCTCACAGAGAGTATCTGCAGTAATATTGTCCCTGTGTTACCACACAGAGAGTATCTGCAGTAATATTGTCCCTGTATCCCACACAGAGAGTATCTGCAGTAATATTGTCCTTGTATCCCCACACAGAAAGTATATGCAGTAATATTGTCCCTGTGTTCCCACACAGAGAGTATCTGCAGTAATATTGTCCCTGTGTCCCCACACAGAGAGTATCTGCAGTAATATTGTCCCTGTGTCCCCACACAGAGAGTATCTGCAGTAATATTGTCCCTGTGTCCCCACACAGAGAGTATCTGCAGTAATATTGTCCCTGTGTCCCCTCACAGAGAGTATCTGCAGTAATATTGTCCCTGTATCCCCACACAGAGAGTATTTGCAGTAATATTGTCCCTGTATCCCCACACAGAGAGGATCTGCAGTAATATTGTCCCTGGGTCCCCACACAGAGAGTATCTGGAGTAATATTGTCCCTGTATCCCCACAAAGAGAGTATCTGCAGTAATATTGTCCCTGTGTGCCCACACAGAGAGTACCTGCAGTAATACTGTCCCTGTGTCCCCACACAGAGAGTATCTGCAGTAATATTGTCCCTGTATCCCCACACAGAGAGTATTTGCAGTAATATTGTCCCTGTATCCCCACACAGAGAGGATCTGCAGTAATACTGTTCCTGTATCCTCACACAGAGAGTATCTGCAGTAATATTGTCCCTGTATCCCCACACAGAGAGTATCTGCAGTAATATTGTCCCTGTGTCCCCACACAGAGAGTATCTGCAGTAATATTGTCCCTGTGTCCCCACACAGAGAGTATCTGCAGTAATATTGTCCTTGTATCCCCACACAGAAAGTATATGCAGTAATATTGTCCCTGTGTTCCCACACAGAGTACCTGCAGTAATATTGTCTCTGTGTCCCCACACAGAGATTATCTGCAGAAATACTGTCCCTGTATCCCCACAGAGAGAGTACCTGCAGTAATATTGTCCCTGCATTCCCATACAGAGAGTATCTGCAGTAATACTGTCCCTGTATCCTCAGACAGAGAGTATCTGCAGTAATATTGTCCCTGTATCCCCACACAGAGTATCTGCAGTAATATTGTCCCTGTTTCCCACACACAGATTATCTGCAGTAATATTGTCCCTGTGTCCCCACACAGAGAGGATCTGCAGTAATACTGTCCCTGTGTCCCCACACGCAGAGTATCTGCAGTAATATTGTCCCTGTGTCCCCACACAGAGAGTATCTGCAGTAATATTGTCCCTGTGTCCCCACACAGAGAGTATCTGCAGTAATATTCTCCCAGTATCCCACACAGAGAGTATCTCCAGTAATATTGTCCTTGTATCCCCACACAGAAAGTATATGCAGTAATATTGTCCCTGTGTTCCCACACAGAGTACCTGCAGTAATATTGTCCCTGTGTCCCCACACAGAGAGTAACTGTAGTAATATTGTCCCTGTATCCCACACAGAGAGTATCTGCAGTAATATTGTCCCTTTATCCCCACACAGAAATTATCTGCAGTAATATTGTCCCTGTATCCCCACACAGAGAGTATCTGCAGTAATATTGTCCCTGTGTCCCCACACAGAGAGTATCTGCAGTAATATTGTCCCTGTGTCCCCACACAGAGAGTATCTGCAGTAATATTGTCCCTGTATTCCACACAGAGAGTATCTGTAGTAATATTGTCCTTGTATCCCCACACAGAAAGTATATGCAGTAATATTGTCCCTGTGTTCCCACACAGAGTACCTGCAGTAATATTGTCCCTGTGTCCCCACACAGAGATTATCTGCAGTAATATTGTCCCTGTATCCCCACACAGAAAGTATCTGCAGTAATATTGTCCCTGTATCCCCACACAGAAAGTATCTGTAGTAATATTGTCCCTGTGTTCCCACACAGAGTATCTGCAGTAATATTGTCCCTGGGTCCCCACACAGAGAGTATCTGCAGTAATATTGTCCCTTTATCCCCACACAGAGAGTATCTGCAGTAATACTGTCCCTGTATCCCCTCACAGAGAGTATCTGCAGTAATATTGTCCCTGTGTTACCACACAGAGAGTATCTGCAGTAATATTGTCCCTGTGTCCCCAAACAGAGAGGATCGGCAGTAATGCTGTCCCTGTATCCCACACAGAGAGTATCTGCAGTAATATTGTCCCTGTATCCCCACACAGAAAGTATCTGTAGTAATATTGTCCCTGTGTTCCCACACAGAGTATCTGCAGTAATATTGTCCCTGGGTCCCCACACAGAGAGTATCTGCAGTAATATTGTCCCTTTTTCCCCACACAGAGAGTATCTGCAGTAATACTGTCCCTGTATTCTCAGACAGAGAGTATCTGCAGTAATATTGTCCCAGTATCCCCACACAGAGAATCTGCAGTAATATTGTCCCTGTATCCCCACACAGAGAGTATCTGCAGTAATATTGTCCCTGTGTCCCCACACAGAGAGTATCTGCAGTAGTATTGTCCCTGTGTCCCCACACAGAGAGTATCTGCAGTAATATTGTCCCTGTATCCCCACACAGAGAGTGTGTGCAGTAATATTGTCCCTGTATCCCCACACAGAGAGTATCTGCAGTAATACGGTCCCTGTATCCCCACACAGAGAGTATCTGCCGTAATATTGTCCCAGTGTCCCCTCACAGAGAGTATCTGCAGTAATATTGTCCCTGTGTTCCCACACACAGAGTATCTGCAGTAATATTGTCCCTGTGTCCCCACACAGAGAGTATCTGCAGTAATATTGTCCCTGTGTTACCACACAGAGAGTATCTGCAGTAATATTGTCCCTGTGTCCCCACACAGAGAGGATCTGCAGTAATACTGTCCCTGTGTCCCCACACGCAGAGTATCTGCAGTAATATTGTCCCTGTGTCCCCACACAGAGAGTATCTGCAGTAATATTGTCCCTGTGTCCCCACACAGAGAGTATCTGCAGTAATATTCTCCCAGTATCCCACACAGAGAGTATCTCCAGTAATATTGTCCTTGTATCCCCACACAGAAAGTATATGCAGTAATATTGTCCCTGTGTTCCCACACAGAGTACCTGCAGTAATATTGTCCCTGTGTCCCCACACAGAGAGTAACTGTAGTAATATTGTCCCTGTATCCCACACAGAGAGTATCTGCAGTAATATTGTCCCTTTATCCCCACACAGAAATTATCTGCAGTAATATTGTCCCTGTATCCCCACACAGAGAGTATCTGCAGTAATATTGTCCCTGTGTCCCCACACAGAGAGTATCTGCAGTAATATTGTCCCTGTGTCCTCACACAGAGAGTATCTGCAGTAATATTGTCCCTGTATTCCACACAGAGAGTATCTGTAGTAATATTGTCCTTGTATCCCCACACAGAAAGTATATGCAGTAATATTGTCCCTGTGTTCCCACACAGAGTACCTGCAGTAATATTGTCCCTGTGTCCCCACACAGAGATTATCTGCAGTAATATTGTCCCTGTATCCCCACACAGAAAGTATCTGCAGTAATATTGTCCCTGTATCCCCACACAGAAAGTATCTGTAGTAATATTGTCCCTGTGTTCCCACACAGAGTATCTGCAGTAATATTGTCCCTGGGTCCCCACACAGAGAGTATCTGCAGTAATACGGTCCCTGTATCCCCACACAGAGAGTATCTGCCGTAATATTGTCCCAGTGTCCCCTCACAGAGAGTATCTGCAGTAATATTGTCCCTGTGTTCCCACACACAGAGTATCTGCAGTAATATTGTCCCTGTGTCCCCACACAGAGAGTATCTGCAGTAATATTGTCCCTGTGTTACCACACAGAGAGTATCTGCAGTAATATTGTCCCTGTGTCCCCACACAGAGAGGATCTGCAGTAATACTGTCCCTGTGTCCCCACACGCAGAGTATCTGCAGTAATATTGTCCCTGTGTCCCCACACAGAGAGTATCTGCAGTAATATTGTCCCTGTGTCCCCACACAGAGAGTATCTGCAGTAATATTCTCCCAGTATCCCACACAGAGAGTATCTCCAGTAATATTGTCCTTGTATCCCCACACAGAAAGTATATGCAGTAATATTGTCCCTGTGTTCCCACACAGAGTACCTGCAGTAATATTGTCCCTGTGTCCCCACACAGAGAGTAACTGTAGTAATATTGTCCCTGTATCCCACACAGAGAGTATCTGCAGTAATATTGTCCCTTTATCCCCACACAGAAATTATCTGCAGTAATATTGTCCCTGTATCCCCACACAGAGAGTATCTGCAGTAATATTGTCCCTGTGTCCCCACACAGAGAGTATCTGCAGTAATATTGTCCCTGTGTCCCCACACAGAGAGTATCTGCAGTAATATTGTCCCTGTATTCCACACAGAGAGTATCTGTAGTAATATTGTCCTTGTATCCCCACACAGAAAGTATATGCAGTAATATTGTCCCTGTGTTCCCACACAGAGTACCTGCAGTAATATTGTCCCTGTGTCCCCACACAGAGATTATCTGCAGTAATATTGTCCCTGTATCCCCACACAGAAAGTATCTGCAGTAATATTGTCCCTGTATCCCCACACAGAAAGTATCTGTAGTAATATTGTCCCTGTGTTCCCACACAGAGTATCTGCAGTAATATTGTCCCTGGGTCCCCACACAGAGAGTATCTGCAGTAATATTGTCCCTTTATCCCCACACAGAGAGTATCTGCAGTAATACTGTCCCTGTATCCTCAGACAGAGAGTATCTGCAGTAATATTGTCCCAGTATCCCCACACAGAGTATCAGCAGTAATACTGTCTCTGTATCCCCACACAGAGAGTATCTTCAGTAATATTGTCCCTGTGTCCCCACACAGAGAGTATCTGAAGTAATATTGTCCCTGTATCCCCACACAGAGAGTATCTGCAGTAATACTGTCCCTGTATCCCCTCACAGAGAGTATCTGCAGTAATATTGTCCCTGTGTTACCACACAGAGAGTATCTGCAGTAATATTGTCCCTGTGTCCCCAAACAGAGAGGATCGGCAGTAATGCTGTCCCTGTATCCCACACAGAGAGTATCTGCAGTAATATTGTCCCTGTATCCCCACACAGAAAGTATCTGTAGTAATATTGTCCCTGTGTTCCCACACAGAGTATCTGCAGTAATATTGTCCCTGGGTCCCCACACAGAGAGTATCTGCAGTAATATTGTCCCTTTTTCCCCACACAGAGAGTATCTGCAGTAATACTGTCCCTGTATCCTCAGACAGAGAGTATCTGCAGTAATATTGTCCCAGTATCCCCACACAGAGAATCTGCAGTAATATTGTCCCTGTATCCCCACACAGAGAGTATCTGCAGTAATATTGTCCCTGTGTCCCCACACAGAGAGTATCTGCAGTAGTATTGTCCCTGTGTCCCCACACAGAGAGTATCTGCAGTAATATTGTCCCTGTATCCCCACACAGAGAGTGTGTGCAGTAATATTGTCCCTGTATCCCCACACAGAGAGTATCTGCAGTAATACGGTCCCTGTATCCCCACACAGAGAGTATCTGCCGTAATATTGTCCCAGTGTCCCCTCACAGAGAGTATCTGCAGTAATATTGTCCCTGTGTTCCCACACACAGAGTATCTGCAGTAATATTGTCCCTGTGTCCCCACACAGAGAGTATCTGCAGTAATATTGTCCCTTTGTCCCCACACAGAGAGTGTCTGCAGTAATATTGTCCTTGTATCCCCACACAGAAAGTATATGTAGTAATATTGTCCCTGTGTTCCCACACAGAGTACCTGCAGTAATATTGTCTCTGTGTCCCCACACAGAGATTATCTGCATAAATACTGTCCGTGTATCCCCACAGAGAGAGTACCTGCAGTAATATTGTCCCTGCATTACCATACACAGAGTATCTGCAGTAATATTGTCCCTGTATCCCCACACAGAGAATATCTGCAGTAATATTGTCCCAGCATTCCCATACAGAGAGTATCTGCAGTAATATTGTCCCTTTATCCCCACACAGAGAGTATCTGCAGTAATACTGTCCCTGTATCCTCAGACAGAGAGTATCTGCAGTAATATTGTCCCTGTATCCCCACACAGAGAATCTGCAGTAATATTGTCCCTATATCCCCACACAGAGAGTATCTGCAGTAATATTGTCCCTGTTTCCTACACACAGATTATCTGCAGTAATATTGTCCCTGTGTCCCCACACGAGAGTATCTGCAGTAATATTGTCCCTGTATCCCCACACAGAGAGTGTGTGCAGTAATATTGTCCCTGTATCCCCACACAGAGAATATCTGCAGTAATACAGTCCCTGTATCCCCACACAGAGAGTATCTGCAGTAATATTGTCCCTGTTTCCTACACACAGATTATCTGCAGTAGTATTGTCCCTGTGTCCCCACACAGAGTATCTGCAGTAATATTGTCCCTGTATCCCCACACAGAGTGTGTGCAGTAATATTGTCCCTGTATCCCCACACAGAGAGTATCTGCAGTAATACAGTCCCTGTATCCCCACACAGAGAGTATCTGCAGTAATATTGTCCCTGTGTCCCCACACAGAGAGTATCTGCAGTACTATTGTCCCTGTGTCCCCACACAGAGAGTATCTGCAGTAATATTGTCCCTATATCCCACACGGAGAGTATCTGCAGTAATATTGTCCTTGTATGCCCACACAGAAAGTATATGCAATAATATTGTCCCTGTGTTCCCACACAGAGTACCTGCAGTAATATTGTCTCTGTGTCCCCACACAGAGATTATCTGCAGAAATACTGTCCCTGTATCCCCACAGAGAGAGTACCTGCAGTAATATTGTCCCTGCATTCCCATACAGAGGGTATCTGCAGTAATATTGTCCCTTTATCCCCACACAGAGAGTATCTGCAGTAATATTGTCCCTGTATCCCCACACAGAACGTATCTGCAGTAATATTGTCCCTGTGTTCCCACACAGAGAGTATCAGCAGTAATATTTTCCCTGTATCCCACACATAGGGTATCTGCAGTAATATTGTCCATGTATCCCCACACAGAATGTATCTAAAGTAATATTGTCCCTGTGTCCCCACACTGAAAGTATCTGCAGAAATACTGTCCCTGTATCCCCACACAGAGAATATCTGCAGTAATATTGTCCCTGTGTCCACACACACAGAGTATCTGCAGTAATACTGTCCCTGTGTCCCCACACACAGGGTATCTGCAGTAATATTGTCCCTGTATACCCACACAGAGAGTATCTGCAGTAATACTGTCTCCGTATCCCCACACAGAGAGTATCTGAAGTAATATTGTCCCTGTGTCCCCACACAGAGAATATCTGAAGTAATATTGTCCCTGTATCCCCACACAGAGAGTATCTGCAGTAATATTGTCCCTGTGTTCCCACACAGAGAGGATCGGCAGTAATGCTGTCCCTGTATCCCACACAGAGAGTATCTGCAGTAATATTGTCCCTGTGTTCCCACACAGAGAGTATCTGCAGTAATATTGTCCCTGTGTTCCCACACAGAGAGGATCGGCAGTAATGCTGTCCCTGTATCCCACACAGAGAGTATCTGCAGTAATATTGTCCCTGTGTTCCCACACAGAAAGTATCTGCAATAATATTGTCCCTGTGTTCCCACACACAGCATCTGCAGTAATATTGTCCCTGGGTCCCCACACAGAGAGTATCAGCAGTAATATTGTCCCTGTATCCCACACAGAGAGTATCTGCAGTAATATTGTCCATGTATCCCCACACAGAAAGTATCTGCAGTAATATTGTCCCTGTGTTCCCACACAGAGTATCTGCAGTAATATTGTCCCTGGGTCCCCACACAGTGAGTATCAGCAGTAATATTGTCCCTGTATCCCACACAGAGAGTATCTGCAGTAATATTGTCCCTGTGTCCCCACACAGAGAGGATCGGAAGTAATGCTGTCCCTGTATCCCACACAGAGAGGATCTGCAGTAATACTGTCCCTGTATCCCCACACAGAGGGTATCTGCAGTAATATTGTCCCTGTATACCCACACAGAGTATCTGCAGTAATATTGTCCCTGGGTCCCCACACAGAGAGTATCTGCAGTAATATTGTCCATGTATCCCACACAGAGAGTATCTGCAGTAATATTGTCCATGTATCCCCACACAGAGTACCTGCAGTAATATTGTCTCTGTGTCCCCACACAGAGAGGATCGGAAGTAATGCTGTCCCTGTATCCCACACAGAGAGTATCTGCAGTAATATTGTGCCTGTATCCCCACACAGAAAGTATCTGCAGTAATATTGTCCCTGTGTTCCCACACAGAGTATCTGCAGTAATATTGTCCCTGTGTCCCCACACAGAGAGTATCTGCAGTAATACTGTCCCTGTATCCTCACACAGAGAGGATCTGCAGTAATACTGTCCCTGTATCCCCACACAGAGAGTATCTGCAGTAATATTGTCCCTGTGTTCCCACACAGAGTATCTGCAGTAATATTGTCCCTGGGTCCCCACACAGAGAGTATCAGCAGTAATATTGTCCCTGTATCCCACACAGAGAGTATCTGCAGTAATATAGTCCATGTATCCCCACACAGAATGTATCTAAAGTAATATTGTCCCTGTGTCCCCACACTGAAAGTATCTGCAGAAATACTGTCCCTGTATCCCCACACAGAGAGTATCGGCAGTAATACTGTCCCTGTATACCCACACAGAGAGTATCTGCAGTAATATTGTCCCTGTGTCCACACACACAGAGTATCTGCAGTAATACTGTCACTGTATCCCCACACAGAGTACCTGCAGTAATACTGTCTCTGTATCCCCACACAGAGAGTATCTTCAGTAATATTGTCCCTGTGTCCCCACACAGAGAGTATCTGAAGTAATATTGTCCCTGTATCCCCACACAGAGAGTATCTGCAGTAATACTGTCCCTGTATCCCCTCACAGAGAGTATCTGCAGTAATATTGTCCCTGTGTTACCACACAGAGAGTATCTGCAGTAATATTGTCCCTGTGTCCCCACACAGAGAGGATCGGCAGTAATGCTGTCCCTGTATCCCACACAGAGAGTATCTGCAGTAATATTGTCCCTGTATCCCCACACAGAGAGTATCTGTAGTAATATTGTCCCTGTGTTCCCACACAGATTGTCTGCAGTAATATTGTCCCTGTGTCCCCACACAGAGAGTATCTGCAGTAATATTGTCCCTGTGTCCCCACACAGAGAGTATCTGCAGTAATATTGTCCCTGTATCCCACACAGAGAGTATCTGCAGTAATATTGTCCTTGTATCCCCACACAGAAAGTATATGCAGTAATATTGTCCCTGTGTTCCCACACAGAGTACCTGCAGTAATATTGTCTCTGTGTCCCCACACAGAGATTATCTGCAGAAATACTGTCCCTGTATCCCCACAGAGAGAGTACCTGCAGTAATATTGTCCCTGCATTCCCATACAGAGAGTATCTGCAGTAATATTGTCCCTTTATCCCCACACAGAGAGTATCTGCAGTAATATTGTCCCTGTATCCCCACACAGAACGTATCTGCAGTAATATTGTCCCTGTGTTCCCACACAGAGAGTATCAGCAGTAATATTGTCCCTGTATCCCACACAGAGGGTATCTGCAGTAATATTGTCCATGTATCCCCACAAAGAATGTATCTAAAGTAATATTGTCCCTGTGTCCCCACACTGAAAGTATCTGCAGAAATACTGTCCCTGTATCCCCACACAGAGAATATCTGCAGTAATATTGTTCCTGTGTCCACACACAGAGAGGATCTGCAGTAATACTGTCCCTGGGTCCCCACACAGAGAGTATCAGCAGTAATATTGTCCCTGTATCCCACACAGAGAGTATCTGCAGTAATATTGTCCATGTATCCCCACACAGAAAGTATCTGCAGTAATATTGTCCCTGTGTCCCCACACAGAGAGTATCTGCAGTAATATTGTCCCTGTGTCCCCACACAGAGAGTATCTGCAGTAATACTGTCTCCGTATCCCCACACAGAGAGTATCTTCAGTAATATTGTCCCTGTGTCCCCACACAGAGAGTATCTGAAGTAATATTGTCCCTGTATCCCCACACAGAGAGTATCTGCAGTAATACTGTCCCTGTATCCCCTCACAGAGAGTATCTGCAGTAATATTGTCCCTGTGTTCCCACACAGAGAGTATCTGCAGTAATATTGTCCCTGTGTCCCCACACAGAGAGGATCGGCAGTAATGCTGTCCCTGTGTCCCCACACAGAGAGTATCTGCAGTAATATTGTCCCTTTATCCCCACACAGAGAGTATCTGCAGTAATACTGTCCCTGTATCCTCAGACAGAGAGTATCTGCAGTAATATTGTCCCTGTATCCCCACACAGAGAATCTGCAGTAATATTGTCCCTGTATCCCCACACAGAGAGTATCTGCAGTAATATTGTCCCTGTTTCCCACACACAAATTATCTGCAGTAATATTGTCCCTGTGTCCCCACACAGAGAGTATCTGCAGTAGTATTGTCCCTGTGTCCCCACACAGAGTATCTGCAGTAATATTGTCCCTGGGTCCCCACACAGAGAGTGAGTGCAGTAATACGGTCCCTGTATCCCCACACAGAGAGTATCTGCATTAATATTGTCCCAGTGTCCCCTCACAGAGAGTATCTGCAGTAATACTGTCCCTGTGTCCCCACACAGAGAGTATCTGCAGTAATATTGTCCCTGTGTCCCCACACAGAGAGTATCTGCAGTAATATTGTCCTTGTATCCCCACACAGAAAGTATTTGCAGTAATATTGTCCCTGTGTTCCCACACAGAGTACCTGCAGTAATATTGTCTCTGTGTCCCCACACAGAGTTTATCTGCAGAAATACTGTCCGTGTATCCCCACAGAGAGAGTACCTGCAGTAATATTGTCCCTGCATTACCATACACAGAGTATCTGCAGTAATATTGTCCCTGTATCCCCACACAGAGAATATCTGCAGTAATATTGTCCCTGTGTCCCCACACAGAGAGTATCTGCAGTAATATTGTCCCTCTGTCCCCACACAGAGAGTATCTGCAGTAATATTGTCCCTCTATCCCACACAGAGAGTACCTGCAGTAATATTGTCCCAGCATTCCCATACTGAGAGTATCTGCAGTAATATTGTCCCTTTATCCCCACACAGAGAGTATCTGCAGTAATACTGTCCCTGTATCCTCAGACAGAGAGTATCTGCAGTAATATTGTCCCTGTATCCCCACACAGAGAATCTGCAGTAATATTGTCCCTGTATCCCCACACAGAGAGTATCTGCAGTAATATTGTCCCTGTTTCCTACACACAGATTATCTGCAGTAATATTGTCCCTGTATCCCCACACAGAGAGTGTGTGCAGAAATATTGTCCCTGCATCCCCACACAGAGAGTATCTGCAGTAATACAGTCCCTGTATCCCCACACAGAGAGTATCTGCAGTAATATTGTCCCTGTGTCCCCTCACAGAGAGTATCTGCAGTAATACTGTCCCTGTGTCCCCACACAGAGAGTATCTGCAGTAATATTGTCCCTGTGTCCCCACACAGAGAGTATCTGCAGTACTATTATCCCTGTGTCCCCACACAGAGAGTATCTGCAGTAATATTGTCCCTGTATCCCACACGGAGAGTATCTGCAGTAATATTGTCCTTGTATGCCCACACAGAAAGTATATGCAATAATATTGTCCCTGTGTTCCCACACAGAGTACCTGCAGTAATATTGTCTCTGTGTCCCCACACAGAGATTATCTGCAGAAATACTGTCCCTGTATCCCCACAGAGAGAGTACCTGCAGTAATATTGTCCCTGCATTCCCATACAGAGGGTATCTGCAGTAATATTGTCCCTTTATCCCCACACAGAGAGTATCTGCAGTAATATTGTCCCTGTATCCCCACACAGAACGTATCTGCAGTAATATTGTCCCTGTGTTCCCACACAGAGAGTATCAGCAGTAATATTGTCCCTGTATCCCACACAGAGGGTATCTGCAGTAATATTGTCCAAGTATCCCCACACAGAATGTATCTAAAGTAATATTGTCCCTGTGTCCCCACACTGAAAGTATCTGCAGAAATACTGTCCCTGTATACCCACACAGAGAATATCTGCAGTAATATTGTTCCTGTGTCCACACACACAGAGTATCTGCAGTAATACTGTCCCTGTGTCCCCACACACAGGGTATCTGCAGTAATATTGTCCCTGTATCCCCACACAGAGAGTATCTTCAGTAATATTGTCCCTGTGTCCCCACACAGAGAGTATCTGAAGTAATATTGTCCCTGTATCCCCACACAGAGAGTATCTGCAGTAATACTGTCCCTGTATCCCCTCACAGAGAGTATCTGCAGTAATATTGTCCCTGTGTTCCCACACAGAGAGTATCTGCAGTAATATTGTCCCTGTGTCCCCACACAGAGAGGATCGGCAGTAATGCTGTCCCTGTATCCCACACAGAGAGTATCTGCAGTAATATTGTCCCTGTATCCCCACACAGAAAGTATCTGCAATAATATTGTCCCTGTGTTCCCACACACAGTATCTGCAGTAATATTGTCCCTGGGTCCCCACACAGAGAGTATCAGCAGTAATATTGTCCCTGTATCCCACACAGAGAGTATCTGCAGGAATATTTTCCATGTATCCCCACACAGAAAGTATCTGCAGTAATATTGTCCCTGTGTTCCCACACAGAGTATCTGCAGTAATATTGTCCCTGGGTCCCCACACAGTGAGTATCAGCAGTAATATTGTCCCTGTATCCCACACAGAGAGTATCTGCAGTAATATTGTCCCTGTGTCCCCACACAGAGAGGATCGGAAGTAATGCTGTCCCTGTATCCCACACAGAGAGTATCTGCAGTAATATTGTGCCTGTATCCCCACACAGAAAGTATCTGCAGTAATATTGTCCCTGTGTTCCCACACAGAGTATCTGCAGTAATATTGTCCCTGTGTCCCCACACAGAGAGTATCTGCAGTAATACTGTCCCTGTATCCTCACACAGAGAGGATCTGCAGTAATACTGTCCCTGGGTCCCCACACAGAGAGTATCAGCAGTAATATTGTCCCTGTATCCCGCACAGAGAGTATCTGCAGTAATATTGTCCATGTATCCCCACACAGAAAGTATCTGCAGTAATATTGTCCCTGTGTTCCCACACAGAGTATCTGCAGTAATATTGTCCCTGGGTCCCCACACAGTGAGTATCAGCAGTAATATTGTCCCTGTATCCCACACAGAGAGTATCTGCAGTAATATTGTCCCTGGGTCCCCACACAGAGAGTATCTGCAGTAATATTGTCCATGTTTCCCACACAGAGAGTATCTGCAGTAATATTGTCCATGTATCCCCACACAGAAAGTATCTAAAGTAATATTGTCCCTGTGTCCCCACACTGAGAGTAACTGCAGAAAAACTGTCCCTTTATCCCCACACAGAGAGTATCTGCAGTAATATTATCCCCGTATCCCCACACAGAATCTGAAGTAATATTGTCCCTGTCTTCCCATACAGAGAGTATCTCCAGAAATATTGTCCCTGTATACCCACACAGAGAGTATCTGCAGTAATACTGTCCCTGTATCCCCACACAGAGAGTATCTGCAGTAATATTGTCCCTGTATCCCCACACAGAGAGTATCTGCAGTAATATTGTCCCTGTGTCCCCACACAGAGAGTATCTGCAGTAATATTGTCCCTGTGTCCCCACACAGAGAGTATCTGCAGTAATATTGTCCCTGTATCCCACACAGAGAGTATCTGCAGTAATATTGTCCTTGTATCCCCACACAGAAAGTATATGCAGTAATATTGTCCCTGTGTTCCCACACAGAGTACCTGCAGTAATATTGTCTCTGTGTCCCCACACAGAGATTATCTGCAGAAATACTGTCCGTGTATCCCCACAGAGCGAGTACCTGCAGTAATATTGTCGCTGCATTCCCATACAGAGAGTATCTGCAGTAATATTGTCCCTTTATCCCCACACAGAGAGTATCTGCAGTAATACTGTCCCTATATCCTCAGACAGAGAGTATCTACAGTAATATTGTCCCAGTATCCCCACACAGAGAATCTGCAGTAATATTGTCCCTGTATCCCCACACAGAGAGTATCTGCAGTAATATTGTCCCTGTTTCCCACACACAGATTGTCTGCAGTAATATTGTCCCTGTGTCCCCACACAGAGAGTATCTGCAGTAATATTGTCCCTGTGTCCCCACACAGAGAGTATCTGCAGTAATATTGTCCCTGTATCCCACACAGAGAGTATCTGCAGTAATATTGTCCTTGTATCCCCACACAGAAAGTATATGCAGTAATATTGTCCCTGTGTTCCCACACAGAGAGTATCAGCAGTAATATTGTCCCTGTATCCCACACAGAGGGTATCTGCAGTAATATTGTCCATGTATCCCCACAAAGAATGTATCTAAAGTAATATTGTCCCTGTGTCCCCACACTGAAAGTATCTGCAGAAATACTGTCCCTGTATCCCCACACAGAGAATATCTGCAGTAATATTGTTCCTGTGTCCACACACAGAGAGGATCTGCAGTAATACTGTCCCTGGGTCCCCACACAGAGAGTATCAGCAGTAATATTGTCCCTGTATCCCACACAGAGAGTATCTGCAGTAATATTGTCCATGTATCCCCACACAGAAAGTATCTGCAGTAATATTGTCCCTGTGTTCCCACACAGAGTATCTGCAGTAATATTGTCCCTGTATCCCCACACAGAGAGTATCTGCAGTAATACTGTCTCCGTATCCCCACACAGAGAGTATCTTCAGTAATATTGTCCCTGTGTCCCCACACAGAGAGTATCTGAAGTAATATTGTCCCTGTATCCCCACACAGAGAGTATCTGCAGTAATACTGTCCCTGTATCCCCTCACAGAGAGTATCTGCAGTAATATTGTCCCTGTGTTCCCACACAGAGAGTATCTGCAGTAATATTGTCCCTGTGTCCCCACACAGAGAGGATCGGCAGTAATGCTGTCCCTGTATCCCACACAGAGAGTATCTGCAGTAATATTGTCCCTGTATCCCCACACAGAAAGTATCTGCAATAATATTGTCCCTGTGTTCCCACACACACTATCTGCAGTAATATTGTCCCTGGGTCCCCACACAGAGAATATCAGCAGTAATATTGTCCCTGTATCCCACACAGAGAGTATCTGCAGGAATATTGTCCATGTATCCCAACACAAAAAGTATCAGCAGTAATATTGTCCCTGTATCCCACACAGAGAGTATCTGCAGTAATATTGTCCATGTATCCCCACACAGAAAGTATCTGCAGTAATATTGTCCCTGTGTTCCCACACAGAGTATCTGCAGTAATATTGTCCCTGGGTCCCCACACAGTGAGTATCAGCAGTAATATTGTCCCTGTATCCCACACAGAGAGTATCTGCAGTAATATTGTCCCTGTGTCCCCACACAGAGAGGATCGGAAGTAATGCTGTCCCTGTATCCCACACAGAGAGTATCTGCAGTAATATTGTGCCTGTATCCCCACACAGAAAGTATCTGCAGTAATATTGTCCCTGTGTTCCCACACAGAGTATCTGCAGTAATATTGTCCCTGTGTCCCCACACAGAGAGTATCTGCAGTAATACTGTCCCTGTATCCTCACACAGAGAGGATCTGCAGTAATACTGTCCCTGTATCCCCACACAGAGAGTATCTGCAGTAATATTGTCCCTGTATACCCACACAGAGTATCTGCAGTAATATTGTCCCTGGGTCCCCACACAGAGAGTATCTGCAGTAATATTGTCCATGTATCCCACACAGAGAGTATCTGCAGTAATATTGTCCATGTATCCCCACACAGAGTACCTGCAGTAATATTGTCTCTGTGTCCCCACACAGAGAGGATCGGAAGTAATGCTGTCCCTGTATCCCACACAGAGAGTATCTGCAGTAATATTGTGCCTGTATCCCCACACAGAAAGAATCTGCAGTAATATTGTCCCTGTGTTCCCACACAGAGTATCTGCAGTAATATTGTCCCTGTGTCCCCACACAGAGAGTATCTGCAGTAATACTGTCCCTGTATCCTCACACAGAGAGGATCTGCAGTAATACTGTCCCTGTATCCCCACACAGAGAGTATCTGCAGTAATATTGTCCCTGTGTTCCCACACAGAGTATCTGCAGTAATATTGTCCCTGGGTCCCCACACAGAGAGTATCAGCAGTAATATTGTCCCTGTATCCCACACAGAGAGTATCTGCAGTAATATAGTCCATGTATCCCCACACAGAATGTATCTAAAGTAATATTGTCCCTGTGTCCCCACACTGAAAGTATCTGCAGAAATACTGTCCCTGTATCCCCACACAGAGAGTATCTGCAGTAATATTGTCCCTGTTTCCTACACACAGATTATCTGCAGTAATATTGTCCCTGTGTCCCCACACAGAGAGTATCTGCAGTAATATTGTCCCTGTATCCCACACAGAGAGTACCTGCAGTAATATTGTCCCAGCATTCCCATACAGAGAGTATCTGCAGTAATATTGTCCCTTTATCCCCACACAGAGAGTATCTGCAGTAATACTGTCCCTGTATCCTCAGACAGAGAGTATCTGCAGTAATATTGTCCCTGTATCCCCACACAGAAAATCTGCAGTAATATTGTCCCTGTATCCCCACACAGAGAGTATCTGCAGTAATATTGTCCCTGTTTCCTACACACAGATTATCTGCAGTAATATTGTCCCTGTGTCCCCACACAGAGAGTATCTGCAGTAGTATTGTCCCTGTGTCCCCACACACAGAGTATCTGCAGTAATATTGTCCCTGTATCCCCACACAGAGAGTGTGTGCAGAAATATTGTCCCTGTATCCCCACACAGAGAGTATCTGCAGTAATACAGTCCCTGTATCCCCACACAGAGAGTATCTGCAGTAATATTGTCCCTGTGTCCCCTCACAGAGAGTATCTGCAGTAATACTGTCCCTGTGTCCCCACACAGAGAGTATCTGCAGTAATAT
Organism: Chiloscyllium plagiosum; assembly: GCF_037043375.1. Classification (NCBI taxonomy): domain Eukaryota; kingdom Metazoa; phylum Chordata; class Chondrichthyes; order Orectolobiformes; family Hemiscylliidae; genus Chiloscyllium; species Chiloscyllium plagiosum. The sequence continues at coordinate 169,762,764 of NW_028270139.1, read as the reverse complement.
TGTCCCTGTGTCCCCACACAGAGAGTATCTGCGGTACTATTGTCCCTGTGTCCCCACACAGAGAGTATCTGCAGTAATATTGTCCCTGTATCCCACACGGAGAGTATCTGCAGTAATATTGTCCTTGTATGCCCACACAGAAAGTATATGCAATAATATTGTCCCTGTGTTCCCACACAGAGTACCTGCAGTAATATTGTCTCTGTGTCCCCACACAGAGATTATCTGCAGAAATACTGTCCCTGTATCCCCACAGAGAGAGTACCTGCAGTAATATTGTCCCTGCATTCCCATACAGAGGGTATCTGCAGTAATATTGTCCCTTTATCCCCACACAGAGAGTATCTGCAGTAATATTGACCCTGTATCCCCACACAGAACGTATCTGCAGTAATATTGTCCCTGTGTTCCCACACAGAGGGTATCTGCAGTAATATTGTCCCTGTATACCCACACAGAGAATATCTGCAGTAATATTGTTCCTGTGTCCACACACACAGAGTATCTGCAGTAATACTGTCCCTGTGTCCCCACACACAGGGTATCTGCAGTAATATTGTCCCTGTATCCCCACACAGAGAGTATCTGCAGTAATACTGTCTCCGTATCCCCACACAGAGAGTATCTTCAGTAATATTGTCCCTGTGTCCCCACACAGAGAGTATCTGAAGTAATATTGTCCCTGTATCCCCACACAGAGAGTATCTGCAGTAATACTGTCCCTGTATCCCCTCACAGAGAGTATCTGCAGTAATATTGTCCCTGTGTTCCCACACAGAGAGTATCTGCAGTAATATTGTCCCTGTGTCCCCACACAGAGAGGATCGGCAGTAATGCTGTCCCTGTATCCCACACAGAGAGTATCTGCAGTAATATTGTCCCTGTATCCCCACACAGAAAGTATCTGCAATAATATTGTCCCTGTGTTCCCACACACAGTATCTGCAGTAATATTGTCCCTGGGTCCCCACACAGAGAGGATCGGAAGTAATGCTGTCACTGTATCCCACACAGAGAGTATCTGCAGTAATATTGTGCCTGTATCCCCACACAGAAAGTATCTGCAGTAATATTGTCCCTGTGTTCCCACACAGAGTATCTGCAGTAATATTGTCCCTGGGTCCCCACACAGAGAGTATCTGCAGTAATACTGTCCCTGTATCCTCACACAGAGAGGATCTGCAGTAATACTGTCCCTGGGTCCCCACACAGAGAGTATCAGCAGTAATATTGTCCCTGTATCCCACACAGAGAGTATCTGCAGTAATATTGTCCATGTATCCCCACACAGAAAGTATCTGCAGTAATATTGTCCCCGTGTTCCCACACAGAGTATCTGCAGTAATATTGTCCCTGGGTCCCCACACAGTGAGTATCAGCAGTAATATTGTCCCTGTATCCCACACAGAGAGTATCTGCAGTAATATTGTCCCTGGGTCCCCACACAGAGAGTATCTGCAGTAATATTGTCCATGTTTCCCACACAGAGAGTATCTGCAGTAATATTGTCCATGTATCCCCACACAGAAAGTATCTAAAGTAATATTGTCCCTGTGTCCCCACACTGAGAGTAACTGCAGAAAAACTGTCCCTTTATCCCCACACAGAGAGTATCTGCAATAATATTATCCCTGTATCCCCACACAGAATCTGAAGTAATATTGTCCCTGTATCCCCACACAGAGAATCTGCAGTAATATTGTCCCTGTGTCCCCACACAGAGAGTATCTGCAGTAATATTGTCCCTGTGTCCCCAAACAGAGAGTATCTGCAGTAATACTGTCCCTGTATCCTCAGACAGAGAGTATCTGCAGTAATATTGTCCCAGTATCCCCACACAGAGAATCTGCAGTAATATTGTCCCTGTATCCCCACACAGAGAGTATCTGCAGTAATATTGTCCCTGTTTCCCACACACAGATTATCTGCAGTAATATTGTCCCTGTGTCCCCACACAGAGAGTATCTGCAGTAATATTGTCCCTGTGTCCCCACACAGAGAGTATCTGCAGTAATATTGTCCCTGTATCCCACACAGATAGTATCTGCAGTAAAACTGTCCCTGTATCCTCACACAGAGAATCTGCAGTAATATTGTCCCTGTATCCCCACACAGAGAGTATCTGCAGTAATATTGTCCCTGTTTCCCACACACAGATTATCTGCAGTAATATTGTCCCTGTGTCCCCACAGAGAGAGTACCTGCAGTAATATTGTCCCTGCATTCCCATACAGAGAGTATCTGCAGTAATATTGTCCCTTTATCCCCACACAGAGAGTATCTGCAGCAATACTGTCCCTGTATCCTCACACAGAGAATCTGCAGTAATATTGTCCCTGTATCCCCACACAGAGAGTATCTGCAGTAATATTGTCCCTGTTTCCCACACACAGATTATCTGCAGTAATATTGTCCCTGTGTCCCCACACAGAGAGTATCTGCAGTAATATTGTCCCTGTGTCCCCACACAGAGAGTATCTGCAGTAATATTGTCCCTGTATCCCACACAGAGAGTACCTGCAGTAATATTGTCTCTGTGTCCCCACACAGAGATTATCTGCAGACATACTGTCCCTGTATCCCCACAGAGAGGGTACCTGCAGTAATATTGTCCCTGCATTCCCATACAGAGAGTATCTGCAGTAATATTGTCCCTTTATCCCCACACAGAGAGTATCTGCAGTAATACTGTCCCTGCATCCTCAGACAGAGAGTATCTGCAGTAATATTGTCCCTGTATCCCCACACAGAGAATCTGCAGTAATATTGTCTCTGTATCCCCACACAGAGAGTATCTGCAGTAATATTGTCCCTGTTTCCCACACACAGATTATCTGCAGTAATATTGTCCCTGTGTCCACACACAGAGAGTATCTGCAGTAATATTGTCCCTGTATCCCTACACAGAGAGTGTGTGCAGTAATATTGTCCCTGTATCCCCACACAGAGAGTATCTGCAGTAATACGGTCCCTGTATCCCCACACAGAGAGTATCTGCAGTAATATTGTCCCTGTGTCCCCTCTGTCCCCTTCAGATTCCTGAAGAAGGGCCTGTGCCCGAAACGTCGAATCTCCTGTTCCCTGGATGCTGCCTGACCTGCTGTGCTGTTCCAGCAATAAAGTTTCAACTTTGTGATCCAGCATCTGCAGACCTCACTTTCTCCCTGTGTCCCCTCACGGAGAGTATCTGCAGTAATACTGTCCCTGTATCCCACACAGAGAGTATCTGCAGTAATATTGTCCCTGTGTCCCCACACAGAGAGTATCTGCAGTAATATTGTCCCTGTGTTCCCACACAGAGTACCTGCAGTAATATTGTCTCTGTGTCCCCACACAGAGATTATCTGCAGACATACTGTCCCTGTATCCCCACAGAGAGTATCTGCAGTAATATTGTCCCTGCATTCCCATACAGAGAGTATCTGCAGTAATATTGTCCCTTTATCCCCACACAGAGAGTATCTGCAGTAATACTGTCCCTGTATCCTCACACAGAGAATCTGCAGTAATATTGTCCCTGTATCCCCACACAGAGAGTATCTGCAGTAATATTGTCCCCGTTTCCCACACACAGATTATCTGCAGTAATATTGTCCCTGTGTCCCCACACAGAGAGTATCTGCAGTAATATTGTCCCTGTGTCCCCACACAGAGAGTATCTGCAGTAATATTGTCCCTGTATCCCCACACACAGATTATCTGCAGTAATATTGTCCCTGTGTCCCCACACAGAGAGTATCTGCAGTAATATTGTCCCTGTATCCCCACACAGAGAGTGTGTGCAGTAATATTGTCCCTGTATCCCCACATAGAGAGTATCTGCAGTAATATTGTCTCTGTATCCCCACACAGAGTAGCTGCAGTAATACTGTCCCTGTATCCCCACACAGAGAGTATCTGCAGTAATATTGTCCCTGTGTCCCCTCACAAAGAGTATCTGCAGTAATGCTGTCCCTGTGTCCCCACACAGAGTATCTGCAGTAATACTGTCCCTGTATCCCCACACAGAGATTATCTGCAGTAATATTGTCCCTGTGTCCGCACACAGAGAGTATCTGCAGTAATATTTTCCCTGTGTTCCCACACAGAGTATCTGCAGTAATATTGTCCCTGTCTCCCCACACAGAGACGATCGGCAGTTATACTGTCCCTGTATCCCACACAGAGAGTATCTGCGGTAATATTGTCCCTGTGTCCCCTCACAGAGAGTATCTGCAGTAATACTGTCCCTGTGTCCCCACACAGAGAGTATCTGCAGTAATATTTTCCCTGTATCCCCACACAGAGAATGTCTGCAGTAATACTGTCCCTGTGTCCCCTCCCAGAGATTATCTGCAGAAATATTGTCCCTGTGTCCCCACACAGTGAGTATCTGCAGTAATATTGTCCTTGTATCCCCACACAGAGAGTATCTGCAGTCATACTGTCCCTGTGTCCCCACACAGAGTATCTGCAGTAATATTGTCCCTGTCTCCCCACACACGGAGTATCTGCAGTAATGATGTCCCTGTATTCCTACACAGAGCGTACCTGCAGTAATATTGTCCCTGTGTCCCCACACAGAGAGTTCCGGCAGTAATATTGTCCCTGTATCCCCACACAGAGAGTATCTGCAGTAATATTGTCCCTGTATCCCCACACAGAAAGTATATGCAGTAATATTGTCCCTGTATTCCCACACAGAGTATCTGCAGTAATATTGTCCGTGTGTCCCCACACAGAGAGTATTGGCAGTAATATTGTCCCTTTATCCCACATAGAGAGTATCTGCAGTAATATTGTCCCTGTATCCCCATACAGGGGGTATCTGTGGTAATATTGTCCCTGTATTCCACACAGAGAGTATCTGCAGTAATATTGTCCCTGTATCCCCACACAGAGAGTATCTGCTGTAATATTGTCCCTGTATCCCCACACAGAGAGTATCTGCAGTAATATTGTCCCTGTATCCCCACACAGAAAGTATCTGCAGTAATATTGTCCCTGTATCCCCACACAGAGAGTATCTGCAGTAATATTGTCCCTGTATCCCCACATAGAGAGTATCGGCAGTAATATTGTCCCTGTATCCCCACACAGAGAGTATCTGCACTAATACTGTCCCTGTGTCCCCTCACAGAGAGTATCTGCAGTAATATTGTCCCTGTGTTCTCACACAGAGTATCTGCGGTAATATTGTCCCTGTGTCCCCACACAGAGAGTATCTGCAGTAATATTGTCCCTGTATCCCCACACATAAAGTATCTGCAGTAATATTGTACCTGTGTTCCCACACAGAGTATCTGCAGTAATATTGTCCCTGTATCCCCACACAGAGAGTATCTGCAGTAATATTGTCCCTGTATCCCCACACAGAGAGTATCTGTAGTAATAATGTCCCTGTATCCCCACTCAGAGAGTATCGGCAGTAATATTGTCCCTGTATCCTCACACAGAGAGTATCTGCACTAATACTGTCCTTGTGTCCCCTCACAGAGAGTATCTGCAGTAATACTGTCCCTGTATCCCACACAGAGGGTATCTGCAGTAATATTGTCCCTGTATCCCCACACAGAGAGTATCTGCAGTAAGATTGTCCCTGTATCCCCACACAGAGAGTATCTGTGGTAATATTGTCCCTGTGTCCCCACACAGAGAGTATCTGCAGTAATATTGTTCCTGTGTCCCCACACAGAGATTATCGGCCGTAATATTGTCCCTGTAACCCACACAGAGAGTATCTGCAGTAATCTTGTCCCTGTGTCCCCATACAGAAAGTATCTGCAGTAATATTGTACCTGTGTTTCCACACAGAGTATCTGCAGTAATATTGTCCCTGTATCCCACACAGAGAGTATCTGCGGTAATATTGTCCCTGTATCCCCACAGAGAGAGTATCTGCAGTAATATTGTCCCTGTATCCCACAGAGAGAGTATCTGCAGTAATATTGTCCCTGTATCCCCACACAGAGAGTATCTGCAGTAATATTGTCCCTGCATTCCCATACAGAGAGTATCTGCAGTAATACTGTCCCTGTATCCCCATACAGAGAGTATCTGCAGTAATATTGTCCCTGGACCCCCACACACAGAGTATCTGCTGTAATACTGTCCCTGTATCCACACACAGAAAGTATCTGCGGTAATACTGTCCCTGTACCCCCACACAGAGAGTATCTGCGGTAATATTGTCCCTGTATCCCACACAGAGAGTATCTGCGGTAATATTGTCCCTGTATCCCACACAGAGAGTATCTGCAGTAATATTGTGCCTGTATCCCACACAGAGAGTATCTGCGGTAATATTGTCCCTGTATCCCCACACAGAGAGTATCTGCGGTAATATTGTCTCTGTGTCCCCACACAGTGAGTATCTGCAGAAATACTGTCCCTGTGTCCCCACACAGAAAGTATCTGCGGTAATACTGTCCCAGTATCTCCACACAGAGTTTCTGCGGTAATATTGTCCCTGTATCCCACACAGAGAGTATCTGCAGTAATATTGACCCTGTATCCCCACACAGAACGTATCTGCAGTAATATTGTCCCTGTGTTCCCACACAGAGGGTATCTGCAGTAATATTGTCCATGTATCCCCACACAGAGAATATCTGCAGTAATATTGTTCCTGTGTCCACACACACAGAGTATCTGCAGTAATACTGTCCCTGTGTCCCCACACACAGGGTATCTGCAGTAATATTGTCCCTGTATCCCCACACAGAGAGTATCTGCAGTAATACTGTCTCCGTATCCCCACACAGAGAGTATCTTCAGTAATATTCTCCCTGTGTCCCCACACAGAGAGTATCTGAAGTAATATTGTCCCTGTATCCCCACACAGAGAGTATCTGCAGTAATACTGTCCCTGTATCCCCTCACAGAGAGTATCTGCAGTAATATTGTCCCTGTGTTCCCACACAGAGAGTATCTGCAGTAATGCTGTCCCTGTATCCCACACAGAGAGTATCTGCAGTAATATTGTCCCTGTATCCCCACACAGAAAGTATCTGCAATAATATTGTCCCTGTGTTCCCACACACAGTATCTGCAGTAATATTGTCCCTGGGTCCCCACACAGAGAGGATCGGAAGTAATGCTGTCACTGTATCCCACACAGAGAGTATCTGCAGTAATATTGTGCCTGTATCCCCACACAGAAAGTATCTGCAGTAATATTGTCCCTGTGTTCCCACACAGAGTATCTGCAGTAATATTGTCCCTGGGTCCCCACACAGAGAGTATCTGCAGTAATACTGTCCCTGTATCCTCACACAGAGAGGATCTGCAGTAATACTGTCCCTGGGTCCCCACACAGAGAGTATCAGCAGTAATATTGTCCCTGTATCCCACACAGAGAGTATCTGCAGTAATATTGTCCATGTATCCCCACACAGAAAGTATCTGCAGTAATATTGTCCCCGTGTTCCCACACAGAGTATCTGCAGTAATATTGTCCCTGGGTCCCCACACAGTGAGTATCAGCAGTAATATTGTCCCTGTATCCCACACAGAGAGTATCTGCAGTAATATTGTCCCTGGGTCCCCACACAGAGAGTATCTGCAGTAATATTGTCCATGTTTCCCACACAGAGTATCTGCAGTAATATTGTCCCTGGGTCCCCACACAGAGAGTATCTGCAGTAATACTGTCCCTGTATCCTCACACAGAGAGGATCTGCAGTAATACTGTCCCTGGGTCCCCACACAGAGAGTATCAGCAGTAATATTGTCCCTGTATCCCACACAGAGAGTATCTGCAGTAATATTGTCCATGTATCCCCACACAGAAAGTATCTGCAGTAATATTGTCCCCGTGTTCCCACACAGAGTATCTGCAGTAATATTGTCCCTGGGTCCCCACACAGTGAGTATCAGCAGTAATATTGTCCCTGTATCCCACACAGAGAGTATCTGCAGTAATATTGTCCCTGGGTCCCCACACAGAGAGTATCTGCAGTAATATTGTCCATGTTTCCCACACAGAGAGTATCTGCAGTAATATTGTCCATGTATCCCCACACAGAAAGTATCTAAAGTAATATTGTCCCTGTGTCCCCACACTGAGAGTAACTGCAGAAAAACTGTCCCTTTATCCCCACACAGAGAGTATCTGCAATAATATTATCCCTGTATCCCCACACAGAATCTGAAGTAATATTGTCCCTGTATCCCCATACAGAGTATCTACAGAAATATTGTCCCTGTATACCCACACAGAGAGTATCTGCAGTAATACTGTCCCTGTATCCCCACACAGAGAGGATCTGCAGTAATATTGTCCCTGTATCCCCACACAGAGAGTATCTGCAGTAATATTGTCCCTGTGTCCCCACACAGAGAGTATCTGCAGTAATATTGTCCCTGTGTCCCCAAACAGAGAGTATCTGCAGTAATACTGTCCCTGTATCCTCAGACAGAGAGTATCTGCAGTAATATTGTCCCAGTATCCCCACACAGAGAATCTGCAGTAATATTGTCCCTGTATCCCCACACAGAGAGTATTTGCAGTAATATTGTCCCTGTTTCCCACACACAGATTATCTGCAGTAATATTGTCCCTGTGTCCCCACACAGAGAGTATCTGCAGTAATATTGTCCCTATGTCCCCACACAGAGAGTATCTGCAGTAATATTGTCCCTGTATCCCACACAGATAGTATCTGCAGTAAAACTGTCCCTGTATCCTCACACAGAGAATCTGCAGTAATATTGTCCCTGTATCCCCACACAGAGAGTATCTGCAGTAATATTGTCCCTGTTTCCCACACACAGATTATCTGCAGTAATATTGTCCCTGTGTCCCCACAGAGAGAGTACCTGCAGTAATATTGTCCCTGCATTCCCATACAGAGAGTATCTGCAGTAATATTGTCCCTTTATCCCCACACAGAGAGTATCTGCAGCAATACTGTCCCTGTATCCTCACACAGAGAATCTGCAGTAATATTGTCCCTGTATCCCCACACAGAGAGTATCTGCAGTAATATTGTCCCTGTTTCCCACACACAGATTATCTGCAGTAATATTGTCCCTGTGTCCCCACACAGAGAGTATCTGCAGTAATATTGTCCCTGTGTCCCCACACAGAGAGTATCTGCAGTAATATTGTCCCTGTATCCCACACAGAGAGTATCTGCAGTAATATTGTCCTTGTATCCCCACACAGTAAGTATATGCAGTAATATTGTCCCTGTGTTCCCACACAGAGTACCTGCAGTAATATTGTCTCTGTGTCCCCACACAGAGATTATCTGCAGACATACTGTCCCTGTATCCCCACAGAGAGGGTACCTGCAGTAATATTGTCCCTGCATTCCCATACAGAGAGTATCTGCAGTAATATTGTCCCTTTATCCCCACACAGAGAGTATCTGCAGTTCTACTGTCCCTGCATCCTCAGACAGAGAGTATCTGCAGTAATATTGTCCCTGTATCCCCACACAGAGAATCTGCAGTAATATTGTCTCTGTATCCCCGCACAGAGAGTATCTGCAGTAATATTGTCCCTGTTTCCCACGCACAGATTATCTGCAGTAATATTGTCCCCGTGTCCACACACAGAGAGTATCTGCAGTAATATTGTCCCTGTATCCCTACACAGAGAGTGTGTGCAGTAATATTGTCCCTGTATCCCCACACAGAGAGTATCTGCAGTAATACGGTCCCTGTATCCCCACACAGAGAGTATCTGCAGTAATATTGTCCCTGTGTCCCCTCTGTCCCCTTCTGAAGAAGGGCCTGTGCCCGAAACGTCGAATCTCCTGTTCCCTGGATGCTGCCTGACCTGCTGTGCTGTTCCAGCAATAAAGTTTCAACTTTGTGATCCAGCATCTGCAGACCTCACTTTCTCCCTGTGTCCCCTCACGGAGAGTATCTGCAGTAATACTGTCCCTGTATCCCACACAGAGAGTATCTGCAGTAATATTGTCCCTGTGTCCCCACACAGAGAGTATCTGCAGTAATATTGTCCCTGTGTTCCCACACAGAGTACCTGCAGTAATATTGTCTCTGTGTCCCCACACAGAGATTATCTGCAGACATACTGTCCCTGTATCCCCACAGAGAGTATCTGCAGTAATATTGTCCCTGCATTCCCATACAGAGAGTATCTGCAGTAATATTATCCCTTTATCCCCACACAGAGAGTATCTGCAGTAATACTGTCCCTGTATCCTCACACAGAGAATCTGCAGTAATATTGTCCCTGTATCCCCACACAGAGAGTATCTGCAGTAATATTGTCCCCGTTTCCCACACACAGATTATCTGCAGTAATATTGTCCCTGTGTCCCCACACAGAGAGTATCTGCAGTAATATTGTCCCTGTGTCCCCACACAGAGAGTATCTGCAGTAATATTGTCCCTGTATCCCCACACAGAGAGTGTGTGCAGTAATATTGTCCCTGTATCCCCACACAGAGAGTATCTGCAGTAATATTGTCTCTGTATCCCCACACAGAGTAGCTGCAGTAATACTGTCCCTGTATCCCCACACAGAGAGTATCTGCAGTAATATTGTCCCTGTGTCCCCTCACAAAGAGTATCTGCAGTAATGCTGTCCCTGTGTCCCCACACACAGAGTATCTGCAGTAATACTGTCCCTGTATCCCCACACAGAGATTATCTGCAGTAATATTGTCCCTGTGTCCGCACACAGAGAGTATCTGCAGTAATATTTTCCCTGTGTTCCCACACAGAGTATCTGCAGTAATATTGTCCCTGTCTCCCCACACAGAGACGATCGGCAGTTATACTGTCCCTGTATCCCACACAGAGAGTATCTGCGGTAATATTGTCCCTGTGTCCCCTCACAGAGAGTATCTGCAGTAATACTGTCCCTGTGTCCCCACACAGAGAGTATCTGCAGTCATATTTTCCCTGTATCCCCACACAGAGAATGTCTGCAGTAATACTGTCCCTGTGTCCCCTCCCAGAGATTATCTGCAGAAATATTGTCCCTGTGTCCCCACACAGTGAGTATCTGCAGTAATATTGTCCTTGTATCCCCACACAGAGAGTATCTGCAGTCATACTGTCCCTGTGTCCCCACACAGAGTATCTGCAGTAATATTGTCCCTGTCTCCCCACACACGGAGTATCTGCAGTAATGATGTCCCTGTATTCCTACACAGAGCGTACCTGCAGTAATATTGTCCCTGTGTCCCCACACAGAGAGTTCCGGCAGTAATATTGTCCCTGTATCCCCACACAGAGAGTATCTGCAGTAATATTGTCCCTGTATCCCCACACAGAAAGTATATGCAGTAATATTGTCCCTGTATTCCCACACAGAGTATCTGCAGTAATATTGTCCGTGTGTCCCCACACAGAGAGTATTGGCAGTAATATTGTCCCTTTATCCCACATAGAGAGTATCTGCAGTAATATTGTCCCTGTATCCCCATACAGGGGGTATCTGTGGTAATATTGTCCCTGTATTCCACACAGAGAGTATCTGCAGTAATATTGTCCCTGTATCCCCACACAGAGAGTATCTGCTGTAATATTGTCCCTGTATCCCCACACAGAGAGTATCTGCAGTAATATTGTCCCTGTATCCCCACACAGAAAGTATCTGCAGTAATATTGTCCCTGTATCCCCACACAGAGAGTATCTGCAGTAATATTGTCCCTGTATCCCCACATAGAGAGTATCGGCAGTAATATTGTCCCTGTATCCCCACACAGAGAGTATCTGCACTAATACTGTCCCTGTGTCCCCTCACAGAGAGTATCTGCAGTAATATTGTCCCTGTGTTCTCACACAGAGTATCTGCGGTAATATTGTCCCTGTGTCCCCACACAGAGAGTATCTGCAGTAATATTGTCCCTGTATCCCCACACATAAAGTATCTGCAGTAATATTGTACCTGTGTTCCCACACAGAGTATCTGCAGTAATATTGTCCCTGTATCCCCACACAGAGAGTATCTGCAGTAATATTGTCCCTGTATCCCCACACAGAGAGTATCTGTAGTAATAATGTCCCTGTATCCCCACTCAGAGAGTATCGGCAGTAATATTGTCCCTGTATCCTCACACAGAGAGTATCTGCACTAATACTGTCCTTGTGTCCCCTCACAGAGAGTATCTGCAGTAATACTGTCCCTGTATCCCACACAGAGGGTATCTGCAGTAATATTGTCCCTGTATCCCAACACAGAGAGTATCTGCAGTAAGATTGTCCCTGTATCCCCACACAGAGAGTATCTGTGGTAATATTGTCCCTGTGTCCCCACACAGAGAGTATCTGCAGTAATATTGTTCCTGTGTCCCCACACAGAGATTATCGGCAGTAATATTGTCCCTGTAACCCACACAGAGAGTATCTGCAGTAATATTGTCCCTGTGTCCCCATACAGAAAGTATCTGCAGTAATATTGTACCTGTGTTTCCACACAGAGTATCTGCAGTAATATTGTCCCTGTATCCCACACAGAGAGTATCTGCGGTAATATTGTCCCTGTATCCCCACAGAGAGAGTATCTGCAGTAATATTGTCCCTGTATCCCACAGAGAGAGTATCTGCAGTAATATTGTCCCTGTATCCCCACACAGAGAGTATCTGCAGTAATATTGTCCCTGCATTCCCATACAGAGAGTATCTGCAGTAATATTGTCCCTGTATCCCCACACAGAGAGTATCTGCAGTAACACTGTCCCTGTATCCCCACACTGAGCGTATCTGCAGTAATATTGTCCCTGTATCCCCACACAGAGAGTATCTGCAGTAATACTGTCCCTGTATCCCCATACAGCGAGTATCTGCAGTAATATTGTCCCTGGACTACCACACACAGAGTATCTGCTGTAATACTGTCCCTGTATCCACACACAGAAAGTATCTGCGGTAATACTGTCCCTGTACCCCCACACAGAGAGTATCTGCGGTAATATTGTCCCTGTATCCCACACAGAGAGTATCTGCGGTAATATTGTCCCTGTATCCCACACAGAGAGTATCTGCAGTAATATTGTGCCTGTATCCCACACAGAGAGTATCTGCGGTAATATTGTCCCTGTATCCCCACACAGAGAGTATCTGCGGTAATATTGTCTCTGTGTCCCCACACAGTGAGTATCTGCAGAAATACTGTCCCTGTGTCCCCACACAGAAAGTATCTGCGGTAATACTGTCCCAGTATCTCCACACAGAGTTTCTGCGGTAATATTGTCCCTGTATCCCACACAGAGAGTATCTGCAGTAATATTGTCCCTGTATCCCCACACAGAGAGTATCGGCAGTAATATTGTCCCTATATCCCACACAGAGAGTATCCACAGTAATATTGTTTTTGTATCCCCACACAGAAAGTATCTAAAGTAATATCGTCCTTGTGTCCCCACACAGAGAGTATCTGCAGAAATACTGTCCCTGTATCCCCATACAGAGAGTATCTGCATTAATATTGTCCCTGTATCCCCATACAGAGAGTATCTGCAGTAATACTGTCCCTGTATCCCCACACAGAGAGTATCTGCAGTAATACTGTCCCTGTATCCCCACACAGAGAGTATCTGCAGTAATATTGTCCCTGTATCCCCACATACAGAGTATCTGCAGTAATATTGTCCCTGTATCCCCACACAGAGAGTATCTGCAGAAATACTGTCCCTGTATCCCCATACAGAGAGTATCTGCATTAATATTGTCCCTGTATCCCCATACAGAGAGTATCTGCAGTAATATTGTCCCTGTATCCCCACACAGAGAGTATCTGCAGTAATACTGTCCCTGTATCCCCACACAGAGAGTATATGCAGTTATATTGTCCCTGTGTCCCCACACAGATAGTACCTGCAGAAATACTGTCCCTGTGTCCCCACACAGAGAGTATCTGCGGTAATACTGTCTCTGTAAGACACACAGAGAGTATCTGCGGTGATATTGTCCCTGTATCCCACACAGAGAATATCTGCGGTAATATTGTCCCTGTGTCCCCACACAGAGAGTATCGGCAGTAATACTGTCCCTGTGTCCCCACACAGAGAGTATCTGCAGTAATACTGTCCCTGTATCCCCACACAGAGAGTATCTGCAGTAATATTGTCCCTGTGTCCCCATACAGAGAGTATCTGCAGAAATACTGTCCATGTGTCCCCACACAGTGAGTATCTGCGGTAATACTGCCCCTGTATCCCCACACAGAGAATATCTGCGGTAATATTGTCCCTGTATCCCACACAGTGAGTATCTGCGGTAATATTGTCCCTGTATCCCCACACAGAGAGTATCTGCGGTAATATTGTCCTTGTATCCCCACACAGAGAGTATCTGCGGTAATATTGTCCCTGTATCCCGCACAGAGAGTATCTGCGGTAATATTGTCCCTGTATCCCAAACAGAGAGTATCTGCAGTAATATTGTCCCTGTATCCCCACACAGAGAGTATCTGCAGTAATATTGTCCCTCTATCCCCACACAGAGAGTATCTGCAGTAATACTGTCCCTGTATCCCCAAACAGAGAGTATCGGCAGTAATATTGTCCCTGTATCTCCACACAGAGAGTATCTGCACTAATACTGTCCATGTGTCCCCTCACAGAGAGTATCTGCAGTAATATTGTCCCTGTATCCCCACACAGAGAGTATCTGCAGTAATATTGTCCCTGTATCCCCACACAGAGAGTATCTGCAGTAATACTGTCCCTGTATCCCCACACAGAGAGTATCTGCAGTAATATTGTCCCTGTGTCCCCACACAGCGAGTTTCTGCAGTAATATTGTCCCTGTATCCCCACACAGAGAGTATCTGCAGTAATACTGTCCCTGTATCCCCACACAGAGAGTATCTGCAGTAATATTGTCCCTGTGTCCCCACACAGAGAGTATCTGCAGAAATACTGTCCGTGTCCCCTCACAGAAAGTATCTGCAGTAATATTGACCCTGTATCCCCACACAGAGAGTATCTGCAGTAATATTGTCCCTGTATCCCCACACAGAGAGTATCTGCAGTAATATTGTCCCTGTGTCCCCACACAGCGAGTTTCTGCAGTAATATTGTCCCTGTGTCCCCACACAGAGAGTATCTGCAGTAATATTGTTCCTGTATCCCCACACAGAGTATCATCATTAGAAACCTATTAAGGTCTACAAGTTTCTAGGACTTAATGGGACCTGCTGCAGCATGTTGTGGGTGGCCAATCGTGGAAATCTCTGACCTTTCTTTCATCAGAGGCAAGGTCAGAGAAAGCTGAAGAATAGCCAACATTGTTGCTTTGTTTAAGATGGGTAACGGGAATAATGCAGGTAATTACAGGCCAATGAGCCTTCCTTCAGTTGCAAGGAAATTGTTGGAGATGATTCTTTGGTGCCGGATTATCTCCCGTTTGGAAACCGACGGTCTGATTGTCCAATGGGCAGCATGGCTTTGTGTGGAGGAGGCCTTATCTCTCCAACTTCTTCGAGTTTTCTTTTGAGGAAGTGACAAAAGTAATGAAGGTAAGGTGGTGGGTGTTGTCTACAAGGATTTTAGTCAGGCCTTTGACAAGGTCCCTGCTGGCAGGCTGAGACAGAAAGTGAAGTCTCCTGGGGTCCACGGTGAGCTGGTAAGATAAATACTGAACTGGCTTGGTCAGAGAGGAGCAGGGGAAGGAGATCTGTGGTCAGTGGTGTTCCACAGGGTTCAGTCCTGGACTCCCTGCTGTTTACTATATAAATGGTTTGGGGGAGATGGTCTGTTTGTGACTGGGGGAGCTGCAGATAGTGAGGAGGATTGCCAGAGGATACAGCAGGATATTGATAGGATGGAGACTTGGCAGATGGATTTCATCCAGACTAATGTGAGATGATGCATTTCCAAAGATCTGAAACAAGAGGGAAGTAAATGACAGAACCTTTACAAGCTCCATTAACCAGAGGGATCCCAGCATCTCGGTCCACAGTGCTTCTCAAAGTGACAACACAAGTGGATAAGATGGTCACAAAGGCACATGGCCCACTTGTGTTCATTGGTTAGGGTGTAAACGGTTTCCAGTCACCTTGCAGCTGTATCGAGCTTTCGTTCGGTCACATCTGGAATATTGTGATCTTTTTGTGTCCTGATCAATACTTATCCCTTGCCAAAGGATAATAAAGAATGGGTAACTTTTATTAAATATTCATTCGCAAGATGAGGACATCGCTGGCTAGGCCCATCCCTAATTGCTCAGAGGGCAGTTAAGAGTCAGCCCCATTGCTGTGGGTCGGACCAGGCAAAGATGGCAGTTTCCCTCCCTAAAGCTGGGTCTTCCCCCTCAAACAATTGGCAATGGATTCCTGGATGTGCTTCAAATACTGTTGAAAGATTTCCAATTGCACCACCTGCCATGGTGGGACTCGAACGCGGGGGTCCCCAGAACATTCCCTGGGTCTCGAGATTCACAGTACAGAGATAATACCACAAGGCCATCGCCTTCCTCTTAATGTATTGTGGCCTTGCCAGCTACACATCTGGAGAGTGAATGTAGAAAGTTGACCTATTCTTTAGCTGTTTGTGGGATCTTGCTATGCAGCACAGGAACGAAGTGCCTGGTTGCTAACAGCACTGTGCCTTGCAGGTATGAACGACTTCAGTTACCTTCACACCAACTGTTTTGAGGTCACTGTGGAGCTGAGTTGTGATAAATACCCCCACCAGATTGAACTTGAAGCTGAATGGGAAAATAACAAAGAGTCCCTGCTGATCTACATGGAGCAGGTCAGTGAGTCAACCATTGCTCATGGCAAATTGTGCCCTCACCTCCCAGCAGCTCCTGTCTGACAGTGACCGCTGGTCTCTTCCTGTGCAGGTTCACCGGGGTGTGAAGGGCGTGGTGAGGGATCGTGATAACCATGGCATCGAGGGAGCCATCATTGTCGTCAATGGAATTGATCATGACATAAGGACAGGTAAGGGTCAAGGATCAATAAATCATCACAGCGATGTGAGGGTCAGGGGTCAGAGTAGACAATCACTGGGATGGGTGTGGGGGTCAGGGGTCAGAGTGGGCAGTCACTGGGATGGCTGTGGAGGTCAAGGGTCAGTGGACAATCACTGGAATGTATTTGGGGGTCAGGGGTCAGATGGGCAATCACTGGGATGGGTATGGGGGTCAGGGGTCAGAGTGAACAGTCATTGGGATGTGTGTGGGGGTCAGAGGTCAGAGTGTGTAGTTACTGGGATGGGTATGGGGGCCAGGGGTCAGACGGACAATGACTGGGGATGGGTGTGGAGGTCAGGGGTCAGATGGACAGTCAGTGGGATGGATGTGGGGTCAGGGGTCAGAGTGGACAGTTCCTGACAGTAATCTGTTTGCTACTTGCTGTCCATCAGCTGTCGATGGGGATTACTGGCGATTGTTGAATCCTGGAGATTATGAAATCACAGCGAAAGCAGACGGCTTCTACCCAGAGACTCAGACCTGTCGGGTTCATTATGAGCGACGGCCAACAATCTGTGACTTTGTTCTGACAGCGAGACCACCCACCCTGCTCAGCAGTGAGCAGCAGCCAGTGAGCAGGGGGCAAATGCGGTGGGTCCGCAAACCCAGAGGGAGGAGGCAAAGGCAGTGAGCACTCACACACTCTCGTATACCCTCACACACACACACGCACGCACACTCTCGTATACTCTCGCACTCACTCACTCTCATTCATTCACACACTCATTCTCACTCACTCACTCTCACATTCATTCACACACTCATTCACACACTCATTCTCACTCACTCACTCTCACACTCATTCACATACTCACACTCATTCGCACACACACACTCGCACACACATACTCGCATACACACTCACTCACGCACACTCACTTGCACACTCACTCTCACACTTACACTCTCACACTCACACTCTCACACACTCACGCACACTCAATGCACACACACACGCACCCACACACACACACTCTCACACACCTCACACACAGAGTTCCCTCTGCTTTGTCATTGACAGCTGGTAAACACTCTGAAGGGGCAGGAAATGAACTTGTGCTCACAACCAAACAGGAAGCTTTTTAACTGTGAATTCTGAGCTCAGTCAGACTGTCACAGCCCAGTATTCACCTGTGACAGCAGCACAAATGTTCCTTACCCTTTAATAACGCCCCTGTGCACAGTCCACTCCCAGTCTTCCTATCCCTCACTGCAAGCCCTCCACATTCATACCCCCTCAGGCAGCATCGTCCACATCCACTGGCTGTGGGTGGCTATTCATCTCCGAATTCAGCCTGGGGCTGTTCCGGAATGTTCCCTCTGCTTGGTGACACGTTCCTGATGTACCCACCACCCCTCCCCCTTCCCTTTTGGAAATGGTGCTATGGCATGTCTCAGTTACCCTCCCAAGGGCTGGGGCAGTTGCTGTCCCCATAACTGCCTCAGGTTACATATCCCCATTACACTGGGAGAAAGTGGGGGCTGCAGACGGCAGCTTTCCCATTCCTGGAGCCATTGTTGTAAAGGAAGAAATGGAAGCAAGAGGAGGCCATTCAGCCCTTCACGCCTGCTGCACCTTGCATGGCTGATCATCCAACTCAATAGCCTGTTCCTGCTTTTCCCCCATGTCCTTTAGCCCCATATCCTTCCCGAAATACTACAATGTTTTCCTCGACTGCTTTCTGTGGCAGTGGTGACCCCTCTCCCCCCCCCCCTCCCCCCGGCCCTCCAGTTCTGAACTCCCCAGTCATCAGGAACATCCTTCCTGCAATTCCACTGTCCAGTCCTGTCGGAATTTTACACATTTCTAACAGATTGCACCCCTCATATTTCTAAACTCCAGGGAATACAGTCCTAACTGATCCAGTGTCTCTTCATAAACCAGTCCTGACATCCTGGGAATCAATGCCATGCAACAAACAGTTGCACTCCTTCCATTGGGAGGGATAAAGAGACCAAAACTGTGCAAAATAATCCAGCTGTGCACTCACCCTGAAGGCTCAGTGTAACTGCAGCAAGACACCCCTGCTCCTGTACTCGTGTCCTGTTAACCTCAAGGCCAACATAGCCATATGCC
This sequence comes from Chiloscyllium plagiosum, assembly GCF_037043375.1. NCBI lineage: Eukaryota > Metazoa > Chordata > Chondrichthyes > Orectolobiformes > Hemiscylliidae > Chiloscyllium > Chiloscyllium plagiosum. Next base: position 169,743,802 of record NW_028270139.1, on the reverse strand, counting down.
TTCTTCCCTGGCTGATGCAGCCGCATGCTTAGCTTCCTGACCACTGGGCATGTTGTACCTCCCCACCTCCCAAAATATCACTCTGCATAGACACATCTGCTTTCCTGGTTTGGCAGCCTCACATTTAGCCACATTATACAGCAGCTGCTAAGGATTGATGTAGTCAGTCAGGCATTCCTCCTGACACAGCGATATCTCTGCATCATCTTCACCGCTCACCATCCCACACAGCGCTGTGTTGGGGTCTGTGCTTTCAGCATTTTAACCAATTCACACATTAAAAACAATTCACCCAGAATGCTCCTGTCCTTGAGGGACACCGATTCAGTTTATAGGTCAACTTGATTTTATTAACAAAATATTCCTGATTAAAAACATGTGACCATATTCCAAATTCTGACAGTATTTATTCTCAATCGAGCCCTATCTGTCTGAGAAAGGATCTAACTCACAAAGATCCCGTTTTGGGCTTGGCCTTTGGACTCTCCTCTGACATTGTCCTGGTTCTCTCTCACTCTGCTCTCAGCCGACCCCGCCCTGGGTCCCAGCCTCAGCCGACCCCGCCCTGGGTCCCAGCCTCAGCTGACCCCGCCCTGGGTCCCAGCCTCAGCCGACCCTGCCCTGGGTCCCAGCCTCAGCCGACCCCGCCCTGGGTCCCAGCCTCAGCCGACCCTGCCCTGGGTCCCTGCCCTCGGCCGACCCTGCCCTGGGTCTCTGCTCTGGGCCGACCCTGCCCTGGGTCCCTGCCTCAGCCGACCCCGCCCTGGGTCCCTGCCCTCGGCCGACCCTGCCCTGGGTCCCTGCCTCAGCCGACCCCGCCCTGGGTCCCTGCCTCAGCCGACCCCGCCCTGGGTCTCTGCTCTGGGCTGACCCAGCCCTGGGTCCCTGCTCTGGGCCGACCCTGCCCTGGGTCCCTGCCTCAGCCGACCCCGCCCTGGGTCCCTGCCTCAGCCGACCCTGCCCTGGGTCTCTGCTCTCGGCTGACCCTGCCCTGGGTCCCTGCTCTCGACCAACCCTGCCCTGGGTCCCTGCTCTGGGCCGACCCTGCCCTGGGTCCCTGCCCTCGGCCGACCCTGCCCTGGGTTCCTGCTCTCGGCCGACCCTGCCCTGGGTCCCTGCTCTGGGCCGACCCTGTCCTGGGTCCCTGCTCTGGGCTGACCCTGCCCTGGGTCCCTGCTCTGGGCCGACCCTGCCCTGGGTCCCTGCTCTGGGCCGACCCTGCCCTGGGTCCCTGCTCTCAGCTGACCCCGCCCTGGGTCCCTGCTCTCGGCCGACCCTGCCCTGGGTCCCTGCTCTCGGCCGACCCTGCCCTGGGTCCCTGCTCTGGGCCGACCCTGCCCTGGGTCCCTGCTCTCAGCTGACCCCGCCCTGGGTCCCTGCTCTCGGCCGACCCTGCCCTGGGTCCCTGCTCTCGGCCGACCCTGCCCTGGGTCCCTGCTCTCGGCCGACCCTGCCCTGGGTCCCTGCTCTCGGCCGACCCTGCCCTGGGTCCCTGCTCTCAGCCGACCCTGCCCTGCGTCCCTGCTCTGGGCCGACCCTGCCCTGGGTCCCTGCTCTCAGCCGACCCTGCCCTGGGTCCCTGCTCTCAGCCGACCCTGCCCTGGGAATGGGCTTATTTTCTGTCTTGCCAGATTTCTCTAGCTGGGGGTCAATGTGGAGTGGGCTAATGTTCTGTCTTGAAGAATGTGGAATTCCTGAAGAAGGGCTTATCCCTGAAACGTCGATTCTCCTGCTCCTCGGATGCTGCCTGGCCTGCTTTATCTTTCCAGCACCACATTTTTCAACTCTGGTCTCCAGCATCTGCAGTCCTCACTTTCTCCTAATTTGGGGTCCATGTGGAATGGGCTAATTTTCGGCCCATGGATCACTGGATCACAGTGTCATCTGCAAATTTGGGGATATTACAGTGAGTTCCTTCATCTAAGTGATGGGTGTCTGATGGTTGAGGGTCTTGTACTGAGCCCTGTGGTCCTCTCGTCACTTCCTGCCACTTATTCCTACTTTTTGTTTCCTGTCTGCACAGCAAAGGTTTTTAACGACCTCAGTACACTCCCCTGAATCCCATGTACCTTAATTTGACACATTAATCTCTTATATGGAACTTTGTCAAAAATATCCTGAGATAAATCACACCCATTGGTTCCCCCAGTAACAGTCATGGTTATGTCCTCAAAACCTTCATCTTAGTTTATGAAGCCTTTTATAATGTAAATTGAATGTGTCTGGTTCTGCCATTGTCTTTCGAAGTGCTCTGGTGTAAAACCCTGATATGGACTCTCACATCTTCCCCATTACCAGTGTCCCAGTCACAGGTCTTTCATTGCCTCTTTTCTCTCTCTTGCCATTTTTAAACAGTGAGGTTACGTTAGCTCCCCTCCAATCTGTGTAAGCTGTTCACCTCCTTCAGTAGATTATCAGGCCTTGATGATTGGTTGATGTTCCATCCCATCAATTTGTCCAGCACCATTTCGGAACAGATTTACATGAGTTTTCCCCTCTGTGTTCCCCACCAATTCTGGCAGATTGCTTGTCTCCTCTTTGGTGAAGTATGTTTTCCCCCCTAGTCCAGGAACTCTCCACATATGTTCGAGACACCACCCACGCCCTCCACCTCCTCCAAGACTTCCATTTCCCCGGCCCCCAACGCCTCATCTTCACCATGGATATCCAATCCCTCTACATCTCCATCCGCCATGACCAGGGCCTCCAAGCCCTCCGTTTTTTCCTCTCCAGACGTCCCCAACAGTACCCCTCCACCGACACTCTCATTCGTTGGGCTGAACTGGTCCTCACCCTTAACAATTTCTCCTTTGAATCCTCCCACTTCCTCCAAACCAAAGGGGTAGCCATGGGCACACGTATGGGCCCCAGCTATGCCTGTCTCTTTGTTGGCTACGTAGAGCAGTTGATCTTCCGTAATTACACCGGCACCATTCCCCACCTCTTCCTCCGCTACATTGATGACTGCATTGGCGACACCTCGTGCTCCCGCGAGGAGGTTGAGCAATTCATCAACTTCACCAACACATTCAACCTTGACCTTAAATTTACCTGGACCATCTCTGACACCTCCCTCCCCTTCCTGGACCTCTCCATCTCCATTCATGACGACCGACTTGACACCGACATTTTTGACAAACCCACCGCCTCCCACAGCTACCTGGATTACACCTCTTCCCACCCTACCTCCTGCAAAAATGCCATCCCGTATTCCCAATTCCTCCGCCTCCACCGTATCTGCTCCCAGGAGGACCAGTTCCACCATAGAACACACCAGATGGCCTCCTTCTTTAGAGACCGCAATTTCCCTTCCCACGTGGTTAAAGATGCCCTCCAACGCATCTCGTCTACATCCCGCACCTCCGCCCTCAGACTCCGCCCTCAGACCCCACCCCTCCAACCATAACAAGGACAGAACGCCCCTGGTGCTCACCTTCCACCCCACTAACCTTCTCATAAACCAAATCATCCACCGACATTTCCGCCACCTCCAAAAAGACCCCACCACCAGGGATATATTTCCCTCCCCACCCCTTTCCGCCTTCCGCAAAGACCGTTCCCTCCGTGACTACCTGGTCAGGTCCACACCCCCCTACAACCCACCCTCCCATCCTGGCACCTTCCCCTGCCACCGCAGGAACTGTAAAACCTGCGCCCACACCTCCTCCCTCACCTCTATCCAAGGCCCTAAAGGAGCCTTCCACATCCATCAAAGTTTTACCTGCACATCCACTAATATAATTTATTGTATCCGTTGCTCCCGATGCGGTCTCCTCTACATTGGGGAGACTGGGCGCCTCCTAGCAGAGCGCTTTAGGGAACATCCCTGGGACACCTGCACCAATTAACCACACCACCCCGTGGCCCAACATTTCAACTCCCCCTCCCACTCTGCCGAGGACATGGAGGTCCTGGGCCTCCTTCACCGCTGTTCCCTCACCACCAGACGCCTGGAGGAAGAACACCTCATCTTCCGCCTCGGAACACTTCAACCCCAGGGCATCAATGTGGACTTCAACAGTTTCCTCATTTCCCCTTCCCCCACCTCACCCTAGTTCTAAACTTCCAGCTCAGCACTGTCTCCATGACTTGTCCGGACTTGTCCTACCTGCCTATCTCCTTTTCCACCTATCCACTCCACCCTCTCCTCCCTGACCTATCACCTTCATCCCCTCCCCCACTCACCCATTGTACTCTATGCCACTCTCTCCCCACCCCCACCCTCCTCTAGCTTATCTCTCCACGCTTCAGGCTCACTGTCTTTATTCCTGATGAAGGGCTTTTGCCCGAAACGTCGATTTCGCTGCTCCTTGGATGCTGCCTGAACTGCTGTGCTCTTCCAGCACCACTAATCCAGAATCTGGTTTCCAGCATCTGCAGTCATTGTTTTTACCGAGAGGTATGTTTTTCGTTGGTCAAACAGTTTGTGGGAATTGTCTGCCTGAGTTCTCGGTGAGGTAACAGGGAGCTGTAAGTCTCCAGGCTCTGGGCGGTGAAGTTGAGCCCATTCATTGTTCCCAGAGCAAACCCGCAGCCCCTCCAGGGAGAGAAAGCCTTCGCCCGACAAGATTGAGAAGCGTGGCCTGTCGCACAACGGGGCAGCATGGGGCTGAGAGTGGCGTCGTCATTCTGTTGGATTGGCTGCCATTCAGAGAGGCTTTCACTGGCCGCTCAGTAAGTGCAGTGCAGTGTTCACCTGCCATCTTGGGGTCACAATCCAACAATGCCACACACACACACCCCGCGATACACTCTCCATCACACACACACCCCGCGACACACTCTCCATCACACACACACCCCGCGATACACTCTCCATCACACACACACCCCGCGACACACTCTCCATCACACACACACCCCGCGATACACTCTCCATCACACACACACCCCGCGACACACTCTCCACACACACACACCCCGCGACACACTCTCCATCACACACACACACGCCCCGCAACACACTCTGCATCACACACACACCCTGCAACACACTCTCCATCACACACACACACCCCGCGACACACTCTCCATCACACACACACACCCCGCGACACACTCTCCATCACACACACACCCCGCGATACACTCTCCATCACACACACACCCTACGACACACTCTCCATCACACACACACACCCCGCGACACACTCTCTATCACACACACACCCCGCTACACACTCTCCATCACACACACACGCCCCGCGACACACTCTCCATCACACACACACACCCCGCGACACACTCTCCATCACACACACACCCCGCGACACACTCTCCATCACACACACACACCCCGCGACACACTCTCCATCACACACACGCCCCGCGACACACTCTCTATCACACACACGCCCCGCGACACACTCTCCATCACACACACACACACCCCGTGACACACTTTGCATCACACACACACCCCGCGGCACACTCTCCATCACACACACACCCCGCGACACACTCTCTATCACACACACACCCCGCGACACACTCTCCATCACACACACACCCCGCGACACACTCTCCATCACACACACGCCCCGCGACACACTCTCCATCACACACACACACCCCACGCCACACTCTCCATCACACACACGCCCCGCGACACACTCTCCATCACACACACACCCCGCGACACACTCTCTATCACACACACACCCCGCGACACACTCTCCATCACACACACACCCCGCGACACACTCTCCATCACACACACACCCCGCGACACACTCTCCATCACACACACACACCCCACGCCACACTCTCCATCACACACACACCCCACGCCACACTCTCCATCACACACACGCCCCGCGACACACTCTCTATCACACACACGCCCCGCGACACACTCTCCATCACACACACGCCCCGCGACACACTCTCCATCACACACACACACCCCACGCCACACTCTCCATCACACACACGCCCCGCGACACACTCTCCATCACACACACACGCCCCGCGACACACTCTCCATCACACACACGCCCCGCGACACACTCTCCATCACACACACACACCCCGCGACACACTCTCCATCACACACACGCCCCGCGACACACTCTCCATCACACACACACACCCCACGCCACACTCTCCATCACACACACACCCCACGCCACACTCTCCATCACACACACGCCCCGCGACACACTCTCTATCACACACACGCCCCGCGACACACTCTCCATCACACACACGCCCCGCGACACACTCTCCATCACACACACACACCCCACGCCACACTCTCCATCACACACACGCCCCGCGACACACTCTCCATCACACACACGCCCCGCGACACACTCTCCATCACACACACACGCCCCGCGACACACTCTCCATCACACACACACCCCGCGACACACTCTCTATCACACACACGCCCCGCGACACACTCTCCATCACACACACACACACCCCGTGACACACTTTGCATCACACACACACCCCGCGACACACTCTCCATCACACACACACCCCGCGACACACTCTCTATCACACACACACCCCGCGACACACTCTCCATCACACACACACCCCGCGACACACTCTCCATCACACACACGCCCCGCGACACACTCTCCATCACACACACACACCCCACGCCACACTCTCCATCACACACACGCCCCGCGACACACTCTCCATCACACACACACCCCGCGACACACTCTCTATCACACACACACCCCGCGACACACTCTCCATCACACACACACCCCGCGACACACTCTCCATCACACACACACCCCGCGACACACTCTCCATCACACACACACACCCCACGCCACACTCTCCATCACACACACACCCCACGCCACACTCTCCATCACACACACGCCCCGCGACACACTCTCTATCACACACACGCCCCGCGACACACTCTCCATCACACACACGCCCCGCGACACACTCTCCATCACACACACACACCCCACGCCACACTCTCCATCACACACACGCCCCGCGACACACTCTCTATCACACACACGCCCCGCGACACACTCTCCATCACACACACGCCCCGCGACACACTCTCCATCACGCACACACACACCCCGCGATACACTCTCCATCACACACACACCCCGCGACACACTCTCCATCACACACACGCCCCGCGACACACTCTCCATCACACACACACACGCCCCGCGACACACTCTCCATCACACACACCCCACGACACACTCTCCATCACACACACACCCCGCGACACACACTCCATCACACACACACCCCGCGACACACTCTCCATCACACACACACACGCCCCGCGACACAATCTACATCACACACACACCCCACGACACACTCTCCATCACACACACACCCCACGACACACTCTCCATCACACACACCCCGCAACACACTCTCCATCACACACACACCCCGCAACACACTCTCCATCTCACATACACACACCCACGACACACTCTGCATCACACACACACCCCGCGACACACTCTCCATCACACACACACACGCCCCGCGACACACTCTGCATCACACACACACCCCGCGATACACTCTCCATCACACACACACCCCGCAACACACTCTCCATCTCACATACACACACCCACGACACACTCTGCATCACACACACACCCCGCGATACACTCTCCATCACACACACACCCCGCAACACACTCTCCATCTCACATACACACACCCACGACACACTCTCCATCACACACACACCCCGCAACACACTCTCCATCTCACATACACACACCCACGACACACTCTGCATCACACACACACCCCGCGACACACTCTCCATCACACACACACACGCCCCGCGACACACTCTGCATCACACACACCCCGCGACACACTCTCCATCACACACACACCCCGCGACACACTCTCCATCACACACACCCCGCAACACACTCTCCATCACACACACACCCCGCAACACACTCTCCATCTCACATACACACACCCACGACACACTCTCCATCACACATACACACCCCGCGACACACTCTCCATCACACACACCCCGCAACACACTCACCTTCCGAGAGCGAGAGAGAGAGCCATGCTGTCTCACACACAGAAAAACAGAGAGAGAGAGAAACACATACATATACAGACATAAAGGCAGTTGGGTGCTTACACACACACACACAAACATGCACACACACGCAAATACACGCACAGACGCAAACACACATATGCACACAGACAGGGAAAGAGACACAAACACAGAGAGACACACAAACAGACAGAGAGATACACATAGACATGCACAGACAGACAGGCACACAGATGTAAAGACAGATGGACACGCACTCTCTTGCACTTATGCACACAGCCACCAATGCTGATGTAGAGATAGAGAAAGACACCCACACACACACGTGTGGTCTCTCTTACTCAAGGGGAAAGTGGGTACTGCAGATGCTGGAGATTAGAGGCTCAATTAGAGTGTGGTGCGGGAAAAGCACAGCAGGTCACGCAGCATCCGACGAGCAGGAAAGTCGACCTTTCGGACATAAGCTCTTCATGAAGGAGCATCCCACGGAGACCCCTCTATCCCATAACCCTGTATTTCCCCTGGCTAACCCAGCGAGCCTGCATTGCATGGCCAATCCACCTGACCAGCACATCTGTAGGAGGAAACCCACGCAGACACGGGGAGAATGTGCAAACTCCACAGGGACAGTTGCCTGAGGGTGGAATCGAACCTGGGACCCTGGTGCTGGGAGGCAGCAGTGTTAATGACCGAGTCACCACAAACATTACCACTAGGAACAAAGCTGCATTCTCAGAGGCAGTGTGTGTTCAGCAGGGTTATATGTAAATGAACTTGCTGGCACACAGGCAGAGCACTGGTTGTGCAATCTAACCGACTGAGGCAGCTCGATTTGAAAGATGAAACCTTCTGATTGGTGAACATAATCTCACTAATAACACAACACAGTTCCGGAACAATACCACATCCTCATTCAGGAGAGCTGCAAAGGCAAAACCCAGCAGGAACTTGAGAAAAGACAGATACGGTAGGAACACTCACCCTCACATTCAAAAAAGCAACTCAACAGGTGATAACATGGAAAAAAACCAAGGGAAACTTGATCCAATTGACTACAGTGTAAACACACCGGGCTCAGTGTGTGTCCGTATGTAAACAGACCGGGGTCAGTGTGTGTCTGTGTGTAAACACACCGGGCTCAGTGTGTGTCCGTATGTAAACAGACCGGGCTCAGTGTGTGTCAGTGTGTGAACAGACCGGGCTCAGTGTGTGTCAGTGTGTGAACAGACCGGGCTCAGTGTGTGTCTGTGTGTGAACAGACCGGGCTCAGTGTGTGTCAGTGTGTGAACAGAGCGGGCTCAGTGTGTGTCAGTGTGTGAACAGACCGGGCTCAGTGTGTGTCAGTGTGTGAACAGACCAGGCTCAGTGTGTGTCCATGTGTAAACAGACCGGGCTCAGTGTGTGTCAGTGTGTGAACAGACCGGGCTCAGTGTGTGTCAGTGTGTAAACAGACCGGGCTCAGTGTGTGTCAGTGTGTGAACAGGCCGGGCTCAGTGTGTGTCAGTGTGTGAACAGACCGGGCTCAGTGTGTGTCAGTGTGTGAACAGACCGGGCTCAGTGTGTGTCCGTGTGTGAACAGACCGGGCTCAGTGTGTGTCCGTGTGTGAACAGACCGGGCTCAGTGTGTGTCCGTGTGTGAACAGACCGGGCTCAGTGTGTGTCCGTGTGTGAACAGACCGGGCTCAGTGTGTGTCCGTGTGTGAACAGACCGGGCTCAGTGTGTGTCAGTGTGTGAACTGACCGTGCTCAGTGTGTGTCAGTGTGTGAACAGACCGGGCTCAGTGTGTGTCAGTGTGTGAACTGACCGTGCTCAGTGTGTGTCAGTGTGTGAACAGACTGAGCTCAGTGTGTGTCAGTGTGTGAACAGACCGTGCTGAGTGTGGGTCAGAGTGTGAACTGACCAGGCTCAGTGTGTGTCCGTGTGTGAACAGACCGTGCTGAGTGTGGGTCAGTGTGTGAACTGACCGGACTCAGTCTGTGTCAGTGTGTAAACAGACCGGGCTCAGTGTTTGTCAGTGTGTGAACAGACCGGGCTCAGTGTGTGTCAGTGTGTGAACAGACCGGGCTCAGTGTGTGTAAATGTGTGAACAATGTGGTCTCAGTGTGTGTCAGTGTGTGAACAGACCGGGCTCAGTGTGTGTCAATGTGTGAACAATGTGGTCTCAGTGTGTGTCAGTGTGTGAACAGACCGGGCTCAGGGTGTGTCAGTGTGTGATCAAACCGGGCTCAGTGTGTGCCTGTGTGAGCAGACCGGGCTCAGTGTGTGTCCGTGTGTGAACAGACCGGGTTCTGTGTGTGTCCGTGTGTGAACAGGCCGGGCTCAGTGTGTGTCAGTGTGTGAACAGACTGGGGTCAGTGTGTGTCCGTGTGTGAACAGACCGGGCTCAGTGTGTGTCAGTGTGTGAACAGACCGGGCTCAGTGTGTGTCAGTGTGTGAGCAGACCGGGCTCAGTCTGTGTCAGTGTGTAAACAGACCGGGCTCAGTTTGTGTCAGTGTGTGAACAGATTGGGCTCAGTGTGTGTCAGTGTGTGAACAGACTGGGGTCAGTGTGTGTCTGTGTGTGAACAGACCGGGCTCAGTGTGTGTCAGTGTGTGAACAGACCGAGCTCAGTGTGTGTCAGTGTGTGAACAGACCGGGCTCAGTGTGTGTCAGTGTGTGAACAGATTGGGCTCAGTCTGTGTCAGTGTGTGAACAGATTGGGCTCAGTGTGTGTCTGTGTGTGAACAGACCGGGCTCAGTGTGGGTCAGTGTGTGAACAGTCCTGGCTCAGTGTGTGTCCGCGTGTGAACAGACCGGGCTCAGTGTGTGTCAGTGTGTGAACAGACCGGGCTCAGTGTGTGTCCGTTTGTGAACAGACCGGGCTCAGTGTGTGTCCGTGTGTGAACAGACCGGGCTCAGTGTATGTAAGTGTGTGAACAGACTGGGCTCAGTGTGTGTCAGTGTGTGAACAGACCGGGCTCAGTGTGTGTCAGTGTGTAAACAGACCGGGCTCAGTGTGTGTCAATGTGTGAACAGACTGGGCTCAGTGTGTGTCTGTGTGTGAACAGACCGGGCTCAGTGTGTGTCTGTGTGTGAACAGACCGGGCTCAGTGTGTGTCAATGTGTGAACAGACCGGTCTCAGTGTGTGTCCGTGTGTGAACAGACCGGGCTCAGTGTGTGTCAGTGTGTGAACAGACCGGGCTCAGTGTGTGTCCGTGTGTGAACAGACCGGGCTCAGTGTGTGTCCGTGTGTGAACAGACCGGGCTCAGTGTGTGTCTGTGTGTGAACAGACCGGACTCAGTGTGTGTCAGTGTGTGAACAGACCGGGCTCAGTGTGTGTCCGTGTGTGAACAGACCGGGCTCAGTGTGTGTCAGTGTGTGAACAGACCGGGCTCAGTGTGTGTCAGTGTGTGAACAGACCGGGCTCAGTGTGTGTCTGTGTGTGAACAGACCGGGCTCAGTGTGTGTCAGTGTGTGAACAGACTGGGCTCAGTCTGTGTCAGTGTGTAAACAGACCGGGCTCAGTGTGTGTCTGTGTGTGAACAGACCGGGCTCAGTGGGTATCCGTGTGTGAACAGACCGGGCTCAGTGTGTGTCAGTGTGTAAACAGACCGGGCTCAGTGGGTGTCAGTGTGTGAACAGACCGGGCTCAGTGTGTGTCCGTGTGTGAACAGACCGGGCTCAGTGTGTGTCCGTGTGTGAACAGACCGGGCTAAGTGTGTGTCAGTGTGTGAACAGACCGGGCTCAGTGTGTGTCAGTATGTGAACAGATTGGGCTCAGTGTGTGTAAGTGTGTGAACAGACCGGTCTCAGTGTGTGTCTATGTGTGAACAGACCGGGCTCAGTGTGTGTCAGTGTGTGAACAGACCGGGCTCAGTGTGTGTCCGTGTGTGAACAGACCGGGCTCAATCTGTGTCCGTGTGTGAACAGACCGGGCTCAGTGTGTGTCTATGTGTGAACAGAATGGGCTCAGTGTGTGTCAGTGTGTGAACAGACTGGGCTCAGTGTGTGTCAGTGTGTGAACAGACCGTGCTCAGTGTGTGTCAGTGTGTGAACAGTCCTGGCTCAGTGTGTGTCAGTGTGTGAACAGACCGTGCTCAGTGTGTGTCAGTGTGTGAACAGACCGGGCTCAGTGTGTGTCCGTGTGTGAACAGACCGGGCTCAGTGTGTGTCAGTGTGTGAACAGACCGTGCTCAGTGTGTGTCAGTGTGTGAACAGACCGGGCTCAGTGTGTGTCCGTGTGTGAACAGACCGGGCTCAGTGTGTGTCAGTGTGTGAACAGACCGGACTCAGTGTGTGTCAGTGTGTGAACAGACTGAGCTCAGTGTGTGTCAGTGTGTGTCCGTGTGTGAACAGACCGGGCTAAGTGTGTGTCAATGTGTGAACAGACCGGGCCCAGTGTGTGTCCGTGTGTGAACAGACCGGGCTCAGTGGGTGTCAGTGTGTGAACAGACCGGGCTCAGTGTGTGTCTGTGTGTGAACAGACCGGGCTCAGTGTGTGTCAGTGTGTGAACAGACTGGGCGCAGTGTTTGTCAGTGTGTGAAAAGACCGGGCTCAGTGTGTGTCAGTGTGTAAACAGACCGGGCTCAGTGTGTGTCAGTGTGTGAACAGACCGGGCTCAGTGTGTGTCAGTGTGTAAACAGACCGGGCTCAGTGTGTGTCAGTGTGTGAACAGACCGGGCTCAGTCTGTGTCAGTGTGTAAACAGACCGGGCTCAGTGTGTGTCTGTGTGTGAACAGACCGGGCTCAGTCTGTGTCAGTGTGTGAACAGACCGGGCTCAGTGTGTGTCAGTGTGTAAACAGACCGGGCTCAGTCTGTGTCAGTGTGTGAACAGACCGGGCTCAGTGTGTGTCCGTGTGTGAACAGACCGGGCTCAGTGTGTGTCCGTGTGTGAACAGACCGGGCTACGTGTGTGTCAGTGTGTGAACAGACCGGGCTCAGTGTGTGTCAGTGTGTGAACAGACCGGGCGCAGTGTGTGTCAGTGTGTGAACAGACCGGGCTCAGTGTGTGTCAGTGTGTGAACAGACCGGGCTCAGTGTGTGTCCGTGTGTGAACAGACCGGGCTCAATCTGTGTCCGTGTGTGAACAGACCGGGCTCAGTGTGTATCAGTGTGTGAACAGAATGGGCTCAGTGTGTGTCAGTGTGTGAACAGACTGGGCTCAGTGTGTGTCAGTGTGTGAACAGACCGTGCTCAGTGTGTGTCAGTGTGTGAACAGTCCTGGCTCAGTGTGTGTCAGTGTGTGAACAGACCGTGCTCAGTGTGTGTCAGTGTGTGAACAGACCGGGCTCAGTGTGTGTCCGTGTGTGAACAGACCGGGCTCAGTGTGTGTCTGTGTGTGAACAGACCGGGCTCAGTGTGTGTCAGTGTGTAAACAGACCGGGCTCAGTGTGTGTCAGTGTGTGAACAGACCGGGCTCAGTCTGTGTCAGTGTGTGAACAGACCGGACTCAGTGTGTGTCAGTGTGTGAACAGACTGAGCTCAGTGTGTGTCAGTGTGTGTCCGTGTGTGAACAGACCGGGCTAAGTGTGTGTCAATGTGTGAACAGACCGGGCTCAGTGTGTGTCCGTGTGTGAACAGACCGGGCTCAGTGGGTGTCAGTGTGTGAACAGACCGGGCTCAGTGTGTGTCTGTGTGTGAACAGACCGGGCTCAGTGTGTGTCAGTGTGTGAACAGACCGGGCTCAGTGTGTGTCAGTGTGTAAACAGACCGGGCTCAGTGTGTGTCAGTGTGTGAACAGACCGGGCTCAGTGTGTGTCAGTGTGTGAACAGACCGGGCTCAGTGTGTGTCTGTGTGTGAACAGACCGGGCTCAGTGTGTGTCCGTGTGTGAACAGACCGGGCTCAGTGTGTGTCTGTGTGTGAACAGACCGGACTCAGTGTGTGTCAGTGTGTGAACAGACCAGGCTCAGTGTGTGTCAGTGTGTGAACAGACCGGGCTCAGTGTGTGTCAGTGTGTGAACAGACCGGAGTCAGTGTTTGTCAGTGTGTGAACAGACCGGGCTCAGTGTGTGTCAGTGTGTGAACAGACCGGGCTCAGTGTGTGTCAGTGTGTAAACAGACCGGGCTCAGTGTGTGTCAGTGTGTGAACAGACCGGGCTCAGTTTGTGTCAATGTATGAACAGACCGGGCTCAGTGTGTGTCTGTGTGTGAACAGACCGGGCTCAGTGTGTGTCTGTGTGTGAACAGACCGGGCTCAGTGTGTGTCCGTGTGTGAACAGACCGGGCTCAGTGTGTGTCCGTGTGTGAACAGACCGGGCTCAGTGTGTGTCAGTGTGTGAACTGACCGTGCTCAGTGTGTGTCAGTGTGTGAACAGACTGAGCTCAGTGTGTGTCAGTGTGTGTCAGTGTGTGAACAGACCGTGCTGAGTGTGGGTCAGAGTGTGAACTGACCAGGCTCAGTGTGTGTCCGTGTGTGAACAGACCGTGCTGAGTGTGGGTCAGTGTGTGAACTGACCAGGCTCAGTGTGTGTCCGTGTGTGAACAGACCGGACTCAGTCTGTGTCAGTGTGTAAACAGACCGGGCTCAGTGTTTGTCAGTGTGTGAACAGACCGGGGTCAGTGTGTGTAAATGTGTGAACAATGTGGTCTCAGTGTGTGTCAGTGTGTGAACAGACCGGGCTCACTGTGTGTCAATGTGTGAACAATGTGGTCTCAGTGTGTGTCAGTGTGTGAACAGACCGGGCTCAGGGTGTGTCAGTGTGTGATCAAACCGGGCTCAGTGTGTGCCTGTGTGAGCAGACCGGGCTCAGTCTGTGTCAGTGTGTGAACAGACCGGTTTCTGTGTGTGTCCGTGTGTGAACAGGCCGGGCTCAGTGTGTGTCAGTGTGTGAACAGACTGGGGTCAGTGTGTGTCAGTGTGTGAGCAGACCGGGCTCAGTCTGTGTCAGTGTGTAAACAGACCGGGCTCAGTTTGTGTCAGTGTGTGAACAGATTGGGCTCAGTGTGTGTCAGTGTGTGAACAGACTGGGGTCAGTGTGTGTCCGTGTGTGAACAGACCGGGCTCAGTGTGTGTCAGTGTGTGAACAGACCGAGCTCAGTGTGTGTCAGTGTGTGAACAGATTGGGCTCAGTGTGTGTCAGTGTGTGAACAGATTGGGCTCAGTGTGTGTCAGTGTGTGAACAGACCGGGCTCAGTGTGTGTCAGTGTGTGAACAGATTGGGCTCAGTGTGTGTCCGTGTGTGAACAGACCGGGCTCAGTGTGTGTCTGTGTGTGAACAGACCGGGCTCAGTGTGGGTCAGTGTGTGAACAGTCCTGGCTCAGTGTGTGCCCGTGTGTGAACAGACCGGGCTCAGTGTGGGTCAGTGTGTGAACAGACCGGGCTCAGTGTGTGTCCGTTTGTGAACAGACCGGGCTCAGTGTGTGTCCGTGTGTGAACAGACCGGGCTCAGTGTGGGTCAGTGTGTGAACAGTCCTGGCTCAGTGTGTGTCCGTGTGTGAACAGACCGGGCTCAGTGTGTGTCAGTGTGTGAACAGACCGGGCTCAGTGTGTGTCCGTTTGTGAACAGACTGGGCTCAGTGTGTGTCAGTGTGTGAACAGACCGTGCTCAGTGTGTGTCAGTGTGTGAACAGACCGGGCTCAGTGTGTGTCTGTGTGTGAACAGACCGGGCTCAGTGTGTGAACAGACTGGGCGCAGTGTTTGTCAGTGTGTAAACAGACCGGACTCAGTGTGTGTCAGTGTGTGAACAGACTGAGCTCAGTGTGTGTCAGTGTGTGTCCGTGTGTGAACAGACCGGGCTAAGTGTGTGTCAGTGTGTGAACAGACCGGGCTCAGTGTGTGTCTGTGTGTGAACAGACCGGGCTCAGTGTGGGTCAGTGTGTGAACAGTCCTGGCTCAGTGTGTGTCCGTGTGTGAACAGACCGGGCTCAGTGTGGGTCAGTGTGTGAACAGACCGGGCTCAGTGTGTGTCCGTTTGTGAACAGACCGGGCTCAGTGTGTGTCCGTGTGTGAACAGACCGGGCTCAGTGTGTGTCAGTGTGTGAACAGACCGGGCTCAGTGTGTGTCCGTTTGTGAACAGACTGGGCTCAGTGTGTGTCAGTGTGTGAACAGACCGTGCTCAGTGTGTGTCAGTGTGTGAACAGACCGGGCTCAGTGTGTGTCAGTGTGTGAACAGACTGGGCGCAGTGTTTGTCAGTGTGTGAACAGACCGGACTCAGTGTGTGTCAGTGTGTGAACAGACTGAGCTCAGTGTGTGTCAGTGTGTGTCCGTGTGTGAACAGTCCGGGCTCAGTGTGTGTCAGTGTGTGAACAGACCGGGCTCAGTGTGTGTCCGTGTGTGAACAGACCGGGCTCAGTGGGTGTCAATGTGTGAACAGACCGGGCTCAGTGTGTGTCAGTGTGTGATCAGACCGGGCTCAGTGTGTGTCAGTGTGTGAACAGACCGTGCTGAGTGTGGGTCAGTGTGTGAACAGACCGGGCTGAGTGTGTGTCCGTGTGTGAACAGACCGAGCTCAGTGTGTGTAAATGTGTGAACAGATCTGGCTCAGTGTGTGTCCGTGTGTGAACCGACCAGGCTCATTCTGTGTCAGTGTGTAAGCAGACCGGGCTCAGTGTGTGTCCGTGTGTGAAAAGACCAGGCTCAGTGTGTGTAAATGTGTGAACAGATCGGGCTCAGTGTGAGTCAGAGTGTGAACAGACCGGGCTCCGTGTGTGTCAGAGTGTGAACAGACCGGGCTCAGTGTGTGTCAGAGTGTGAACAGACCGGGCTCAGTCTGTGTCAGTGTGTAAACAGACCGGGCTCAGTGTGTGTCAGTGTGTGAACAGACCGGGCTCAGTGTGTGTCAGTGTGTGAACAGTCCGGGCTCAGTGTGTGTCTGTGTGTAAACAGACTGGGCTCAGTGTTTGTCAGTGTGTGAACAGACCGGGCTCAGTGTGTGTCCGTGTGTGAACAGACCGGACTCAGTCTGTGTCAGTGTGTAAACAGACCGGGCTCAGTGTTTGTCAGTGTGTGAACAGACCGGGGTCAGTGTGTGTAAATGTGTGAACAATGTGGTCTCAGTGTGTGTCAGTGTGTGAACAGACCGGGCTCAGTGTGTGTCAATGTGTGAACAATGTGGTCTCAGTGTGTGTCAGTGTGTGAACAGACCGGGCTCAGGGTGTGTCAGTGTGTGATCAAACCGGGCTCAGTGTGTGCCTGTGTGAGCAGACCGGGCTCAGTCTGTGTCAGTGTGTGAACAGACCGGGTTCTGTGTGTGTCCGTGTGTGAACAGGCCGGGCTCAGTGTGTGTCAGTGTGTGAACAGACTGGGGTCAGTGTGTGTCTGTGTGTGAACAGACCGGGCTCAGTGTGTGTCAGTGTGTGAACAGACCGGGCTCAGTGTGTGTCAGTGTGTGAGCAGACCGGGCTCAGTCTGTGTCAGTGTGTAAACAGACCGGGCTCAGTTTGTGTCAGTGTGTGAACAGATTGGGCTCAGTGTGTGTCAGTGTGTGAACAGACTGGGGTCAGTGTGTGTCAGTGTGTGAACAGACCGGGCTCAGTGTGTGTCAGTGTGTGAACAGACCGAGCTCAGTGTGTGTCAGTGTGTGAACAGATTGGGCTCAGTGTGTGTCAGTGTGTGAACAGATTGGGCTCAGTGTGTGTCAGTGTGTGAACAGACCGGGCTCAGTGTGTGTCAGTGTGTGAACAGATTGGGCTCAGTGTGTGTCCGTGTGTGAACAGACCGGGCTCAGTGTGTGTCTGTGTGTGAACAGACCGGGCTCAGTGTGGGTCAGTGTGTGAACAGTCCTGGCTCAGTGTGTGTCCGTGTGTGAACAGACCGGGCTCAGTGTGGGTCAGTGTGTGAACAGACCGGGCTCAGTGTGTGTCCGTTTGTGAACAGACCGGGCTCAGTGTGTGTCCGTGTGTGAACAGACCGGGCTCAGTGTGGGTCAGTGTGTGAACAGTCCTGGCTCAGTGTGTGTCCGTGTGTGAACAGACCGGGCTCAGTGTGTGTCAGTGTGTGAACAGACCGGGCTCAGTGTGTGTCCGTTTGTGAACAGACTGGGCTCAGTGTGTGTCAGTGTGTGAACAGACTGTGCTCAGTGTGTGTCAGTGTGTGAACAGACCGGGCTCAGTGTGTGTCTGTGTGTGAACAGACCGGGCTCAGTGTGTGAACAGACTGGGCGCAGTGTTTGTCAGTGTGTAAACAGACCGGACTCAGTGTGTGTCAGTGTGTGAACAGACTGAGCTCAGTGTGTGTCAGTGTGTGTCCGTGTGTGAACAGACCGGGCTAAGTGTGTGTCAGTGTGTGAACAGACCGGGCTCAGTGTGTGTCTGTGTGTGAACAGACCGGGCTCAGTGTGGGTCAGTGTGTGAACAGTCCTGGCTCAGTGTGTGTCCGTGTGTGAACAGACCGGGCTCAGTGTGGGTCAGTGTGTGAACAGACCGGGCTCAGTGTGTGTCCGTTTGTGAACAGACCGGGCTCAGTGTGTGTCCGTGTGTGAACAGACCGGGCTCAGTGTGGGTCAGTGTGTGAACAGTCCTGGCTCAGTGTGTGTCCGTTTGTGAACAGACCGGGCTCAGTGTGTGTCCGTGTGTGAACAGACCGGGCTCAGTGTGGGTCAGTGTGTGAACAGTCCTGGCTCAGTGTGTGTCCGTTTGTGAACAGACCGGGCTCAGTGTGTGTCCGTGTGTGAACAGACCGGGCTCAGTGTGGGTCAGTGTGTGAACAGTCCTGGCTCAGTGTGTGTCAGTGTGTGAACAGACCGGGCTCAGTGTGTGTCAGTGTGTGAACAGACCGGGCTCAGTGTGTGTCCGTTTGTGAACAGACTGGGCTCAGTGTGTGTCAGTGTGTGAACAGACCGTGCTCAGTGTGTGTCAGTGTGTGAACAGACCGGGCTCAGTGTGTGTCAGTGTGTGAACAGACCGTGCTCAGTGTGTGTCAGTGTGTGAACAGACCGGGCTCAGTGTGTGTCAGTGTGTGAACAGACCGGGCTCAGTGTGTGTCAATGTGTGAACAGACCGGGCTCAGTGTGTGTCAGTGTGTGATCAAACCGGGCTCAGTGTGTGCCTGTGTGAGCAGACCGGGCTCAGTCTGTGTCAGTGTGTGAACAGACCGGGTTCTGTGTGTGTCCGTGTGTGAACAGGCCGGGCTCAGTGTGTGTCAGTGTGTGAACAGACTGGGGTCAGTGTGTGTCCGTGTGTGAACAGACCGGGCTCAGTGTGTGTCAGTGTGTGAACAGACCGGGCTCAGTGTGTGTCAGTGTGTGAGCAGACCGGGCTCAGTCTGTGTCAGTGTGTAAACAGACCGGGCTCAGTTTGTGTCAGTGTGTGAACAGATTGGGCTCAGTGTGTGTCCGTGTGTGAACAGACCGGGCTCAGTGTGTGTCAGTGTGTGAACAGACCGAGCTCAGTGTGTGTCAGTGTGTGAACAGATTGGGCTCAGTGTGTGTCAGTGTGTGAACAGATTGGGCTCAGTGTGTGTCAGTGTGTGAACAGACCGGGCTCAGTGTGTGTCAGTGTGTGAACAGATTGGGCTCAGTGTGTGTCCGTGTGTGAACAGACCGGGCTCAGTGTGTGTCTGTGTGTGAACAGACCGGGCTCAGTGTGGGTCAGTGTGTGAACAGTCCTGGCTCAGTGTGTGTCCGTGTGTGAACAGACCGGGCTCAGTGTGTGTCAGTGTGTGAACAGACCGGGCTCAGTGTGTGTCAGTGTGTGAACAGTCCTGGCTCAGTGTGTGTCCGTGTGTGAACAGACCGGGCTCAGTGTGTGTCAGTGTGTGAACAGACCGGGCTCAGTGTGGGTCAGTGTGTGAACAGACCGGGCTCAGTGTGTGTCCGTTTGTGAACAGACCGGGCTCAGTGTGTGTCCGTGTGTGAACAGACCGGGCTCAGTGTGGGTCAGTGTGTGAACAGTCCTGGCTCAGTGTGTGTCCGTGTGTGAACAGACCGGGCTCAGTGTGTGTCAGTGTGTGAACAGACCGGGCTCAGTGTGTGTCCGTTTGTGAACAGACTGGTCTCAGTGTGTGTCAGTGTGTGAACAGACCGGGCTCAGGGTGTGTCAGTGTGTGAACAGACCGGGCTCAGTGTGTGTAAGTGTGTGAACAGACCGGGCTCAGTGTGTGTCAATGTGTGAACAGACCGGGCTCAGTGTGTGTCCGTGTGTGAACAGACCGGGCTCAGTGGGTGTCAATGTGTGAACAGACCGGGCTCAGTGTGTGTCAGTGTGTGATCAGACCGGGCTCAGTGGGTGTCAATGTGTGAACAGACCGGGCTCAGTGTGTGTCCGTGTGTGAACAGACCGTGCTCAGTGTGTGTCAGTGTGTGATCAGACCGGGCTCAGTGTGTGTCAGTGTGTGAACAGACCGTGCTGAGTGTGGGTCAGTGTGTGAACAGACCGGGCTGAGTGTGTGTCCGTGTGTGAACAGACCGAGCTCAGTGTGTGTAAATGTGTGAACAGATCTGGCTCAGTGTGTGTCCGTGTGTGAACCGACCAGGCTCATTCTGTGTCAGTGTGTAAGCAGACCGGGCTCAGTGTGTGTCCGTGTGTGAAAAGACCAGGCTCAGTGTGTGTAAATGTGTGAACAGATCGGGCTCAGTGTGAGTCAGAGTGTGAACAGACCGGGCTCCGTGTGTGTCAGAGTGTGAACAGACCGGGCTCAGTGTGTGTCAGAGTGTGAACAGACCGGGCTCAGTCTGTGTCAGTGTGTAAACAGACCGGGCTCAGTGTGTGTCAGTGTGTGAACAGACCGGGCTCAGTGTGTGTCAGTGTGTGAACAGACTGGGCTCAGTGTTTGTCAGTGTGTGAACAGACCGGGCTCAGTGTGTGTCCGTGTGTGAACAGACCGGACTCAGTCTGTGTCAGTGTGTAAACAGACCGGGCTCAGTGTTTGTCAGTGTGTGAACAGACCGGGCTCAGTGTGTGTCCGTGTGTGAACAGACTGGGCTCAGTGTTTGTCAGTGTGTGAACAGACCGGGCTCAGTGTGTGTCCGTGTGTGAACAGACCGGACTCAGTCTGTGTCAGTGTGTAAACAGACCGGGCTCAGTGTTTGTCAGTGTGTGAACAGACCGGGGTCAGTGTGTGTAAATGTGTGAACAATGTGGTCTCAGTGTGTGTCAGTGTGTGAACAGACCGGGCTCAGTGTGTGTCAATGTGTGAACAATGTGGTCTCAGTGTGTGTCAGTGTGTGAACAGACCGGGCTCAGGGTGTGTCAGTGTGTGATCAAACCGGGCTCAGTGTGTGCCTGTGTGAGCAGACCGGGCTCAGTCTGTGTCAGTGTGTGAACAGACCGGGTTCTGTGTGTGTCCGTGTGTGAACAGGCCGGGCTCAGTGTGTGTCAGTGTGTGAACAGACTGGGGTCAGTGTGTGTCTGTGTGTGAACAGACCGGGCTCAGTGTGTGTCAGTGTGTGAACAGACCGGGCTCAGTGTGTGTCAGTGTGTGAGCAGACCGGGCTCAGTCTGTGTCAGTGTGTAAACAGACCGGGCTCAGTTTGTGTCAGTGTGTGAACAGATTGGGCTCAGTGTGTGTCAGTGTGTGAACAGACTGGGGTCAGTGTGTGTCAGTGTGTGAACAGACCGGGCTCAGTGTGTGTCAGTGTGTGAACAGACCGAGCTCAGTGTGTGTCAGTGTGTGAACAGATTGGGCTCAGTGTGTGTCAGTGTGTGAACAGATTGGGCTCAGTGTGTGTCAGTGTGTGAACAGACCGGGCTCAGTGTGTGTCAGTGTGTGAACAGATTGGGCTCAGTGTGTGTCCGTGTGTGAACAGACCGGGCTCAGTGTGTGTCTGTGTGTGAACAGACCGGGCTCAGTGTGGGTCAGTGTGTGAACAGTCCTGGCTCAGTGTGTGTCCGTGTGTGAACAGACCGGGCTCAGTGTGGGTCAGTGTGTGAACAGACCGGGCTCAGTGTGTGTCCGTTTGTGAACAGACCGGGCTCAGTGTGTGTCCGTGTGTGAACAGACCGGGCTCAGTGTGGGTCAGTGTGTGAACAGTCCTGGCTCAGTGTGTGTCCGTGTGTGAACAGACCGGGCTCAGTGTGTGTCAGTGTGTGAACAGACCGGGCTCAGTGTGTGTCCGTTTGTGAACAGACTGGGCTCAGTGTGTGTCAGTGTGTGAACAGACTGTGCTCAGTGTGTGTCAGTGTGTGAACAGACCGGGCTCAGTGTGTGTCTGTTTGTGAACAGACCGGGCTCAGTGTGTGAACAGACTGGGCGCAGTGTTTGTCAGTGTGTAAACAGACCGGACTCAGTGTGTGTCAGTGTGTGAACAGACTGAGCTCAGTGTGTGTCAGTGTGTGTCCGTGTGTGAACAGACCGGGCTAAGTGTGTGTCAGTGTGTGAACAGACCGGGCTCAGTGTGTGTCTGTGTGTGAACAGACCGGGCTCAGTGTGGGTCAGTGTGTGAACAGTCCTGGCTCAGTGTGTGTCCGTGTGTGAACAGACCGGGCTCAGTGTGGGTCAGTGTGTGAACAGACCGGGCTCAGTGTGTGTCCGTTTGTGAACAGACCGGGCTCAGTGTGTGTCCGTGTGTGAACAGACCGGGCTCAGTGTGGGTCAGTGTGTGAACAGTCCTGGCTCAGTGTGTGTCCGTGTGTGAACAGACCGGGCTCAGTGTGTGTCAGTGTGTGAACAGACCGGGCTCAGTGTGTGTCCGTTTGTGAACAGACTGGGCTCAGTGTGTGTCAGTGTGTGAACAGACCGTGCTCAGTGTGTGTCAGTGTGTGAACAGACCGGGCTCAGTGTGTGTCAGTGTGTGAACAGACCGTGCTCAGTGTGTGTCAGTGTGTGAACAGACCGGGCTCAGGGTGTGTCAGTGTGTGATCAAACCGGGCTCAGTGTGTGCCTGTGTGAGCAGACCGGGCTCAGTCTGTGTCAGTGTGTGAACAGACCGGGTTCTGTGTGTGTCCGTGTGTGAACAGGCCGGGCTCAGTGTGTGTCAGTGTGTGAACAGACTGGGGTCAGTGTGTGTCCGTGTGTGAACAGACCGGGCTCAGTGTGTGTCAGTGTGTGAACAGACCGGGCTCAGTGTGTGTCAGTGTGTGAGCAGACCGGGCTCAGTCTGTGTCAGTGTGTAAACAGACCGGGCTCAGTTTGTGTCAGTGTGTGAACAGACCGGGCTCAGTGTGTGTCAGTGTGTGAACAGACCGGGCTCAGTGTGTGTCAGTGTGTGAACAGATTGGGCTCAGTGTGTGTCAGTGTGTGAACAGACCGGGCTCAGTGTGTGTCAGTGTGTGAACAGATTGGGCTCAGTGTGTGTCAGTGTGTGAACAGACTGGGGTCAGTGTGTGTCCGTGTGTGAACAGACCGGGCTCAGTGTGTGTCAGTGTGTGAACAGACCGAGCTCAGTGTGTGTCAGTGTGTGAACAGATTGGGCTCAGTGTGTGTCAGTGTGTGAACAGATTGGGCTCAGTGTGTGTCAGTGTGTGAACAGACCGGGCTCAGTGTGTGTCAGTGTGTGAACAGATTGGGCTCAGTGTGTGTCCGTGTGTGAACAGACCGGGCTCAGTGTGTGTCTGTGTGTGAACAGACCGGGCTCAGTGTGGGTCAGTGTGTGAACAGTCCTGGCTCAGTGTGTGTCCGTGTGTGAACAGACCGGGCTCAGTGTGGGTCAGTGTGTGAACAGACCGGGCTCAGTGTGTGTCCGTTTGTGAACAGACCGGGCTAAGTGTGTGTCCGTGTGTGAACAGACCGGGCTCAGTGTGGGTCAGTGTGTGAACAGTCCTGGCTCAGTGTGTGTCCGTGTGTGAACAGACCGGGCTCAGTGTGTGTCAGTGTGTGAACAGACCGGGCTCAGTGTGTGTCCGTTTGTGAACAGACTGGTCTCAGTGTGTGTCAGTGTGTGAACAGACCGGGCTCAGGGTGTGTCAGTGTGTGATCAAACCGGGCTCAGTGTGTGCCTGTGTGAGCAGACCGGGCTCAGTCTGTGTCTGTGTGTGAACAGACCGGGTTCTGTGTGTGTCCGTGTGTGAACAGGCCGGGCTCAGTGTGTGTCAGTGTGTGAACAGACTGGGGTCAGTGTGTGTCCGTGTGTGAACAGACCGGGCTCAGTGTGTGTCAGTGTGTGAACAGACCGGGCTCAGTGTGTGTCAGTGTGTGAGCAGACCGGGCTCAGTCTGTGTCAGTGTGTAAACAGACCGGGCTCAGTTTGTGTCAGTGTGTGAACAGATTGGGCTCAGTGTGTGTCAGTGTGTGAACAGACTGGGGTCAGTGTGTGTCCGTGTGTGAACAGACCGGGCTCAGTGTGTGTCAGTGTGTGAACAGACCGAGCTCAGTGTGTGTCAGTGTGTGAACAGATTGGGCTCAGTGTGTGTCAGTGTGTGAACAGATTGGGCTCAGTGTGTGTCAGTGTGTGAACAGACCGGGCTCAGTGTGTGTCAGTGTGTGAACAGATTGGGCTCAGTGTGTGTCCGTGTGTGAACAGACCGGGCTCAGTGTGTGTCTGTGTGTGAACAGACCGGGCTCAGTGTGGGTCAGTGTGTGAACAGTCCTGGCTCAGTGTGTGTCCGTGTGTGAACAGACCGGGCTCAGTGTGGGTCAGTGTGTGAACAGACCGGGCTCAGTGTGTGTCCGTTTGTGAACAGACCGGGCTCAGTGTGTGTCCGTGTGTGAACAGACCGGGCTCAGTGTGTGTCAGTGTGTGAACAGACCGGGCTCAGTGTGTGTCCGTGTGTGAACAGACCGGGCTCAGTGTGTGTCAGTGTGTGAACAGACCGGGCTCAGTGTGTGTCCGTTTGTGAACAGACTGGGCTCAGTGTGTGTCAGTGTGTGAACAGACCGTGCTCAGTGTGTGTCAGTGTGTGAACAGACCGGGCTCAGTGTGTGTCTGTGTGTGAACAGACCGGGCTCAGTGTGTGAACAGACTGGGCGCAGTGTTTGTCAGTGTGTAAACAGACCGGACTCAGTGTGTGTCAGTGTGTGAACAGACTGAGCTCAGTGTGTGTCCGTGTGTGAACAGACCGGGCTAAGTGTGTGTCAGTGTGTGAACAGACCGGGCTCAGTGTGTGTCTGTGTGTGAACAGACCGGGCTCAGTGTGGGTCAGTGTGTGAACAGACCGGGCTCAGTGTGTGTCCGTTTGTGAACAGACCGGGCTCAGTGTGTGTCCGTGTGTGAACAGACCGGGCTCAGTGTGGGTCAGTGTGTGAACAGTCCTGGCTCAGTGTGTGTCCGTGTGTGAACAGACCGGGCTCAGTGTGTGTCAGTGTGTGAACAGACCGTGCTCAGTGTGTGTCAGTGTGTGAACAGACCGGGCTCAGTGTGTGTCAGTGTGTGAACAGACCGTGCTCAGTGTGTGTCAGTGTGTGAACAGACCGGGCTCAGTGTGTGTCAGTGTGTGAACAGACTGGGCGCAGTGTTTGTCAGTGTGTGAACAGACCGGACTCAGTGTGTGTCAGTGTGTGAACAGACTGAGCTCAGTGTGTGTCAGTGTGTGTCCGTGTGTGAACAGTCCGGGCTCAGTGTGTGTCAGTGTGTGAACAGACCGGGCTCAGTGTGTGTAAGTGTGTGAACAGACCGGGCTCAGTGTGTGTCAATGTGTGAACAGACCGGGCTCAGTGTGTGTCAGTGTGTGAACAGATTGGGCTCAGTGTGTGTCAGTGTGTGAACAGATTGGGCTCAGTGTGTGTCAGTGTGTGAACAGACCGGGCTCAGTGTGTGTCAGTGTGTGAACAGATTGGGCTCAGTGTGTGTCCGTGTGTGAACAGACCGGGCTCAGTGTGTGTCTGTGTGTGTCCGTGTGTGAACAGTCCGGGCTCAGTGTGTGTCAGTGTGTGAACAGACCGGGCTCAGTGTGTGTAAGTGTGTGAACAGACCGGGCTCAGTGTGTGTCAATGTGTGAACAGACCGGGCTCAGTGTGTGTCAGTGTGTGAACAGACCGGGCTCAGTGGGTGTCAATGTGTGAACAGACCGGGCTCAGTGTGTGTCAGTGTGTGAACAGACCGGGCTCAGTGTGTGTCAGTGTGTGAACAGACCGTGCTGAGTGTGGGTCAGTGTGTGAACAGACCGGGCTGAGTGTGTGTCCGTGTGTGAACAGACCGAGCTCAGTGTGTGTAAATGTGTGAACAGACCGGGCTCAGTGTGTGTCCGTTTGTGAACAGACTGGGCTCAGTGTGTGTCAGTGTGTGAACAGACCGGGCTCAGTGTGTGTCAGTGTGTGAACAGTCCGGGCTCTGTGTGTGTCTGTGTGTGAACAGACCGGGCTCAGTGTGTGTCCGTGTGTGAACAGACCGGACTCAGTCTGTGTCAGTGTGTGAACAGACCGGGGTCAGTGTGTGTAAATGTGTGAACAATGTGGTCTCAGTGTGTGTCAGTGTGTGAACAGACCGGGCTCAGTGTGTGTCAATGTGTGAACAATGTGGTCTCAGTGTGTGTCAGTGTGTGAACAGACCGGGCTCAGGGTGTGTC
Organism: Chiloscyllium plagiosum; assembly: GCF_037043375.1. Classification (NCBI taxonomy): domain Eukaryota; kingdom Metazoa; phylum Chordata; class Chondrichthyes; order Orectolobiformes; family Hemiscylliidae; genus Chiloscyllium; species Chiloscyllium plagiosum. The sequence continues at coordinate 169,717,437 of NW_028270139.1, read as the reverse complement.
AGTGTGTGATCAAACCGGGCTCAGTGTGTGCCTGTGTGAGCAGACCGGGCTCAGTCTGTGTCAGTGTGTGAACAGACCGGGTTCTGTGTGTGTCCGTGTGTGAACAGGCCGGGCTCAGTGTGTGTCAGTGTGTGAGCAGACCGGGCTCAGTTTGTGTCAGTGTGTGAACAGATTGGGCTCAGTGTGTGTCAGTGTGTGAACAGATTGGGCTCAGTGTGTGTCCGTGTGTGAACAGACCGGGCTCAGTGTGTGTCTGTGTGTGAGCAGACCGGGCTCAGTCTGTGTCAGTGTGTGAACAGACTGGGGTCAGTGTGTGTCTGTGTGTGAACAGACCGGGCTCAGTGTGTGTCAGTGTGTGAGCAGACCGGGCTCAGTTTGTGTCAGTGTGTGAACAGATTGGGCTCAGTGTGTGTCAGTGTGTGAACAGATTGGGCTCAGTGTGTGTCCGTGTGTGAACAGACCGGGCTCAGTGTGTGTCTGTGTGTGAACAGACCGGGCTCAGTGTGGGTCAGTGTGTGAACAGTCCTGGCTCAGTGTGTGTCCGTGTGTGAACAGACCGGGCTCAGTGTGGGTCAGTGTGTGAACAGACCGGGCTCAGTGTGTGTCCGTTTGTGAACAGACCGGGCTCAGTGTGTGTCCGTGTGTGAACAGACCGGGCTCAGTGTGTGTCCGTGTGTGAACAGACCGGGCTCAGTGTGGGTCAGTGTGTGAACAGACCGGGCTCAGTGTGTGTCCGTTTGTGAACAGACTGGGCTCAGTGTGTGTCAGTGTGTGAACAGACTGTGCTCAGTGTGTGTCAGTGTGTGAACAGACCGGGCTCAGTGTGTGTCTGTGTGTGAACAGACCGGGCTCAGTGTGTGAACAGACTGGGCGCAGTGTTTGTCAGTGTGTAAACAGACCGGGCTCAGTGTGTGTCAGTGTGTGAACAGACTGAGCTCAGTGTGTGTCAGTGTGTGTCCGTGTGTGAACAGACCGGGCTCAGTGTGTGTCAGTGTGTGAACAGTCCGGGCTCAGTGTGTGTCTGTGTGTAAACAGACTGGGCTCAGTGTTTGTCAGTGTGTGAACAGACCGGGCTCAGTGTGTGTCCGTGTGTGAACAGACCGGACTCAGTCTGTGTCAGTGTGTAAACAGACCGGGCTCAGTGTTTGTCAGTGTGTGAACAGACCGGGGTCAGTGTGTGTAAATGTGTGAACAATGTGGTCTCAGTGTGTGTCAGTGTGTGAACAGACCGGGCTCAGTGTGTGTCAATGTGTGAACAATGTGGTCTCAGTGTGTGTCAGTGTGTGAACAGACCGGGCTCAGGGTGTGTCAGTGTGTGATCAAACCGGGCTCAGTGTGTGCCTGTGTGAGCAGACCGGGCTCAGTCTGTGTCAGTGTGTGAACAGACTGGGTTCAGTGTGTGTCCGTGTGTGAACAGGCCGGGCTCAGTGTGTGTCAGTGTGTGAACAGACTGGGGTCAGTGTGTGTCTGTGTGTGAACAGACCGGGCTCAGTGTGTGTCAGTGTGTGAACAGACCGGGCTCAGTGTGTGTCAGTGTGTGAGCAGACCGGGCTCAGTCTGTGTCAGTGTGTAAACAGACCGGGCTCAGTTTGTGTCAGTGTGTGAACAGATTGGGCTCAGTGTGTGTCAGTGTGTGAACAGACTGGGGTCAGTGTGTGTCCGTGTGTGAACAGACCGGGCTCAGTGTGTGTCAGTGTGTGAACAGACCGAGCTCAGTGTGTGTCAGTGTGTGAACAGATTGGGCTCAGTGTGTGTCAGTGTGTGAACAGATTGGGCTCAGTGTGTGTCAGTGTGTGAACAGACCGGGCTCAGTGTGTGTCAGTGTGTGAACAGATTGGGCTCAGTGTGTGTCCGTGTGTGAACAGACCGGGCTCAGTGTGTGTCTGTGTGTGAACAGACCGGGCTCAGTGTGGGTCAGTGTGTGAACAGTCCTGGCTCAGTGTGTGTCCGTGTGTGAACAGACCGGGCTCAGTGTGGGTCAGTGTGTGAACAGACCGGGCTCAGTGTGTGTCCGTTTGTGAACAGACCTGGCTCAGTGTGTGTCCGTGTGTGAACAGACCGGGCTCAGTGTGGGTCAGTGTGTGAACAGTCCTGGCTCAGTGTGTGTCCGTGTGTGAACAGACCGGGCTCAGTGTGTGTCAGTGTGTGAACAGACCAGGCTCAGTGTGTGTCCGTTTGTGAACAGACTGGGCTCAGTGTGTGTCAGTGTGTGAACAGACTGTGCTCAGTGTGTGTCAGTGTGTGAACAGACCGGGCTCAGTGTGTGTCTGTGTGTGAACAGACCGGGCTCAGTGTGTGAACAGACTGGGCGCAGTGTTTGTCAGTGTGTAAACAGACCGGACTCAGTGTGTGTCAGTGTGTGAACAGACTGAGCTCAGTGTGTGTCAGTGTGTGTCCGTGTGTGAACAGACCGGGCTAAGTGTGTGTCAGTGTGTGAACAGACCGGGCTCAGTGTGTGTCTGTGTGTGAACAGACCGGGCTCAGTGTGGGTCAGTGTGTGAACAGTCCTGGCTCAGTGTGTGTCCGTGTGTGAACAGACCGGGCTCAGTGTGGGTCAGTGTGTGAACAGACCGGGCTCAGTGTGTGTCCGTTTGTGAACAGACCGGGCTCAGTGTGTGTCCGTGTGTGAACAGACCGGGCTCAGTGTGGGTCAGTGTGTGAACAGTCCTGGCTCAGTGTGTGTCCGTGTGTGAACAGACCGGGCTCAGTGTGTGTCAGTGTGTGAACAGACCGGGCTCAGTGTGTGTCCGTTTGTGAACAGACTGGGCTCAGTGTGTGTCAGTGTGTGAACAGACCGTGCTCAGTGTGTGTCAGTGTGTGAACAGACCGGGCTCAGTGTGTGTCAGTGTGTGAACAGACCGTGCTCAGTGTGTGTCAGTGTGTGAACAGACCGGGCTCAGTGTGTGTCAGTGTGTGAACAGACCGGGCTCAGTGTGTGTCAATGTGTGAACAATGTGGTCTCAGTGTGTGTCAGTGTGTGAACAGACCGGGCTCAGGGTGTGTCAGTGTGTGATCAAACCGGGCTCAGTGTGTGCCTGTGTGAGCAGACCGGGCTCAGTCTGTGTCAGTGTGTGAACAGACCGGGTTCAGTGTGTGTCCGTGTGTGAACAGGCCGGGCTCAGTGTGTGTCAGTGTGTGAACAGACTGGGGTCAGTGTGTGTCTGTGTGTGAACAGACCGGGCTCAGTGTGTGTCAGTGTGTGAACAGACCGGGCTCAGTGTGTGTCAGTGTGTGAGCAGACCGGGCTCAGTCTGTGTCAGTGTGTAAACAGACCGGGCTCAGTTTGTGTCAGTGTGTGAACAGATTGGGCTCAGTGTGTGTCAGTGTGTGAACAGACTGGGGTCAGTGTGTGTCCGTGTGTGAACAGACCGGGCTCAGTGTGTGTCAGTGTGTGAACAGACCGAGCTCAGTGTGTGTCAGTGTGTGAACAGATTGGGCTCAGTGTGTGTCAGTGTGTGAACAGATTGGGCTCAGTGTGTGTCAGTGTGTGAACAGACCGGGCTCAGTGTGTGTCAGTGTGTGAACAGATTGGGCTCAGTGTGTGTCCGTGTGTGAACAGACCGGGCTCAGTGTGTGTCTGTGTGTGAACAGACCGGGCTCAGTGTGGGTCAGTGTGTGAACAGTCCTGGCTCAGTGTGTGTCCGTGTGTGAACAGACCGGGCTCAGTGTGGGTCAGTGTGTGAACAGACCGGGCTCAGTGTGTGTCCGTTTGTGAACAGACCTGGCTCAGTGTGTGTCCGTGTGTGAACAGACCGGGCTCAGTGTGGGTCAGTGTGTGAACAGTCCTGGCTCAGTGTGTGTCCGTGTGTGAACAGACCGGGCTCAGTGTGTGTCAGTGTGTGAACAGACCAGGCTCAGTGTGTGTCCGTTTGTGAACAGACTGGGCTCAGTGTGTGTCAGTGTGTGAACAGACTGTGCTCAGTGTGTGTCAGTGTGTGAACAGACCGGGCTCAGTGTGTGTCTGTGTGTGAACAGACCGGGCTCAGTGTGTGTCAGTGTGTGAACAGACTGGGCGCAGTGTTTGTCAGTGTGTAAACAGACCGGACTCAGTGTGTGTCAGTGTGTGAACAGACTGAGCTCAGTGTGTGTCAGTGTGTGTCCGTGTGTGAACAGACCGGGCTAAGTGTGTGTCAGTGTGTGAACAGACCGGGCTCAGTGTGTGTCTGTGTGTGAACAGACCGGGCTCAGTGTGGGTCAGTGTGTGAACAGTCCTGGCTCAGTGTGTGTCCGTGTGTGAACAGACCGGGCTCAGTGTGGGTCAGTGTGTGAACAGACCGGGCTCAGTGTGTGTCCGTTTGTGAACAGACCGGGCTCAGTGTGTGTCCGTGTGTGAACAGACCGGGCTCAGTGTGGGTCAGTGTGTGAACAGTCCTGGCTCAGTGTGTGTCCGTGTGTGAACAGACCGGGCTCAGTGTGTGTCAGTGTGTGAACAGACCGGGCTCAGTGTGTGTCCGTTTGTGAACAGACTGGGCTCAGTGTGTGTCAGTGTGTGAACAGACCGTGCTCAGTGTGTGTCAGTGTGTGAACAGACCGGGCTCAGTGTGTGTCAGTGTGTGAACAGACCGTGCTCAGTGTGTGTCAGTGTGTGAACAGACCGGGCTCAGTGTGTGTCAGTGTGTGAACAGACCGGGCTCAGTGTGTGTCAATGTGTGAACAATGTGGTCTCAGTGTGTGTCAGTGTGTGAACAGACCGGCTCAGGGTGTGTCAGTGTGTGATCAAACCGGGCTCAGTGTGTGCCTGTGTGAGCAGACCGGGCTCAGTCTGTGTCAGTGTGTGAACAGACCGGGTTCTGTGTGTGTCCGTGTGTGAACAGATCGGGCTCAGTGTGTGTCCGTGTGTGAACAGGCCGGGCTCAGTGTGTGTCAGTGTGTGAACAGACTGGGGTCAGTGTGTGTCCGTGTGTGAACAGACCGGGCTCAGTGTGTGTCAGTGTGTGAACAGACCGGGCTCAGTGTGTGTCAGTGTGTGAGCAGACCGGGCTCAGTCTGTGTCAGTGTGTAAACAGACCGGGCTCAGTTTGTGTCAGTGTGTGAACAGATTGGGCTCAGTGTGTGTCAGTGTGTGAACAGACTGGGGTCAGTGTGTGTCCGTGTGTGAACAGACCGGGCTCAGTGTGTGTCAGTGTGTGAACAGACCGAGCTCAGTGTGTGTCAGTGTGTGAACAGATTGGGCTCAGTGTGTGTCAGTGTGTGAACAGATTGGGCTCAGTGTGTGTCAGTGTGTGAACAGACCGGGCTCAGTGTGTGTCAGTGTGTGAACAGATTGGGCTCAGTGTGTGTCCGTGTGTGAACAGACCGGGCTCAGTGTGGGTCAGTGTGTGAACAGTCCTGGCTCAGTGTGTGTCCATGTGTGAACAGACCGGGCTCAGTGTGGGTCAGTGTGTGAACAGACCGGGCTCAGTGTGTGTCCGTTTGTGAACAGACCGGGCTCAGTGTGTGTCCGTGTGTGAACAGACCGGGCTCAGTGTGGGTCAGTGTGTGAACAGTCCTGGCTCAGTGTGTGTCCGTGTGTGAACAGACCGGGCTCAGTGTGTGTCAGTGTGTGAACAGACCGGGCTCAGTGTGTGTCCGTTTGTGAACAGACTGGGCTCAGTGTGTGTCAGTGTGTGAACAGACCGTGCTCAGTGTGTGTCAGTGTGTGAACAGACCGGGCTCAGTGTGTGTCTGTGTGTGAACAGACCGGGCTCAGTGTGTGAACAGACTGGGCGCAGTGTTTGTCAGTGTGTAAACAGACCGGACTCAGTGTGTGTCAGTGTGTGAACAGACTGAGCTCAGTGTGTGTCAGTGTGTGTCCGTGTGTGAACAGACCGGGCTAAGTGTGTGTCAGTGTGTGAACAGACCGGGCTCAGTGTGTGTCTGTGTGTGAACAGACCGGGCTCAGTGTGGGTCAGTGTGTGAACAGTCCTGGCTCAGTGTGTGTCCGTGTGTGAACAGACCGGGCTCAGTGTGGGTCAGTGTGTGAACAGACCGGGCTCAGTGTGTGTCCGTTTGTGAACAGACCGGGCTCAGTGTGTGTCCGTGTGTGAACAGACCGGGCTCAGTGTGGGTCAGTGTGTGAACAGTCCTGGCTCAGTGTGTGTCCGTGTGTGAACAGACCGGGCTCAGTGTGTGTCAGTGTGTGAACAGACCGGGCTCAGTGTGTGTCCGTTTGTGAACAGACTGGGCTCAGTGTGTGTCAGTGTGTGAACAGACCGTGCTCAGTGTGTGTCAGTGTGTGAACAGACCGGGCTCAGTGTGTGTCAGTGTGTGAACAGACCGTGCTCAGTGTGTGTCAGTGTGTGAACAGACCGGGCTCAGTGTGTGTCAGTGTGTGAACAGACTGGGCGCAGTGTTTGTCAGTGTGTGAACAGACCGGACTCAGTGTGTGTCAGTGTGTGAACAGACCGGGCTCAGTGTGTGTCAGTGTGTGAACAGACCGGACTCAGTGTGTGTCAGTGTGTGAACAGACCATGCTCAGTGTGTGTCAGTGTGTGAACAGACCGTGCTCAGTGTGTGTCAGTGTGTGAACAGACCGGACTCAGTGTGTGTCAGTGTGTGAACAGACTGAGCTCAGTGTGTGTCAGTGTGTGTCCGTGTGTGAACAGTCCGGGCTCAGTGTGTGTCAGTGTGTGAACAGACCGGGCTCAGTGTGTGTAAGTGTGTGAACAGACCGGGCTCAGTGTGTGTCAATGTGTGAACAGACCGGGCTCAGTGTGTGTCAGTGTGTGAACAGACCGGGCTCAGTGGGTGTCAATGTGTGAACAGACCGGGCTCAGTGTGTGTCAGTGTGTGATCAGACCGGGCTCAGTGTGTGTCAGTGTGTGAACAGACCGTGCTGAGTGTGGGTCAGTGTGTGAACAGACCGGGCTGAGTGTGTGTCCGTGTGTGAACAGACCGAGCTCAGTGTGTGTAAATGTGTGAACAGATCTGGCTCAGTGTGTGTCCGTGTGTGAACCGACCAGGCTCATTCTGTGTCAGTGTGTAAGCAGACCGGGCTCAGTGTGTGTCCGTGTGTGAAAAGACCAGGCTCAGTGTGTGTAAATGTGTGAACAGATCGGGCTCAGTGTGAGTCAGAGTGTGAACAGACCGGGCTCCGTGTGTGTCAGAGTGTGAACAGACCGGGCTCAGTGTGTGTCAGAGTGTGAACAGACCGGGCTCAGTCTGTGTCAGTGTGTGAACAGACCGGGCTCAGTGTGTGTCAGTGTGTGAACAGTCCGGGCTCAGTGTGTGTCTGTGTGTAAACAGACTGGGCTCAGTGTTTGTCAGTGTGTGAACAGACCGGGCTCAGTGTGTGTCCGTGTGTGAACAGACCGGACTCAGTCTGTGTCAGTGTGTAAACAGACCGGGCTCAGTGTTTGTAAATGTGTGAACAATGTGGTCTCAGTGTGTGTCAGTGTGTGAACAGACCGGGCTCAGTGTGTGTCAATGTGTGAACAATGTGGTCTCAGTGTGTGTCAGTGTGTGAACAGACCGGGCTCAGGGTGTGTCAGTGTGTGATCAAACCGGGCTCAGTGTGTGCCTGTGTGAGCAGACCGGGCTCAGTCTGTGTCAGTGTGTGAACAGACCGGGTTCTGTGTGTGTCCGTGTGTGAACAGGCCGGGCTCAGTGTGTGTCAGTGTGTGAACAGACTGGGGTCAGTGTGTGTCCGTGTGTGAACAGACCGGGCTCAGTGTGTGTCAGTGTGTGAACAGACCGGGCTCAGTGTGTGTCAGTGTGTGAGCAGACCGGGCTCAGTCTGTGTCAGTGTGTAAACAGACCGGGCTCAGTTTGTGTCAGTGTGTGAACAGATTGGGCTCAGTGTGTGTCAGTGTGTGAACAGACTGGGGTCAGTGTGTGTCCGTGTGTGAACAGACCGGGCTCAGTGTGTGTCAGTGTGTGAACAGACCGAGCTCAGTGTGTGTCAGTGTGTGAACAGATTGGGCTCAGTGTGTGTCAGTGTGTGAACAGATTGGGCTCAGTGTGTGTCAGTGTGTGAACAGACCGGGCTCAGTGTGTGTCAGTGTGTGAACAGATTGGGCTCAGTGTGTGTCCGTGTGTGAACAGACCGGGCTCAGTGTGTGTCTGTGTGTGAACAGACCGGGCTCAGTGTGGGTCAGTGTGTGAACAGTCCTGGCTCAGTGTGTGTCCGTGTGTGAACAGACCGGGCTCACTGTGGGTCAGTGTGTGAACAGACCGGGCTCAGTGTGTGTCCGTTTGTGAACAGACCGGGCTCAGTGTGTGTCCGTGTGTGAACAGACCGGGCTCAGTGTGGGTCAGTGTGTGAACAGTCCTGGCTCAGTGTGTGTCCGTGTGTGAACAGACCGGGCTCAGTGTGTGTCAGTGTGTGAACAGACCGGGCTCAGTGTGTGTCCGTTTGTGAACAGACTGGGCTCAGTGTGTGTCAGTGTGTGAACAGACTGTGCTCAGTGTGTGTCAGTGTGTGAACAGACCGGGCTCAGTGTGTGTCTGTGTGTGAACAGACCGGGCTCAGTGTGTGAACAGACTGGGCGCAGTGTTTGTCAGTGTGTAAACAGACCGGACTCAGTGTGTGTCAGTGTGTGAACAGACTGAGCTCAGTGTGTGTCAGTGTGTGTCCGTGTGTGAACAGACCGGGCTAAGTGTGTGTCAGTGTGTGAACAGACCGGGCTCAGTGTGTGTCTGTGTGTGAACAGACCGGGCTCAGTGTGGGTCAGTGTGTGAACAGTCCTGGCTCAGTGTGTGTCCGTGTGTGAACAGACCGGGCTCAGTGTGGGTCAGTGTGTGAACAGACCGGGCTCAGTGTGTGTCCGTTTGTGAACAGACCGGGCTCAGTGTGTGTCCGTGTGTGAACAGACCGGGCTCAGTGTGTGTCCGTGTGTGAACAGACCGGGCTCAGTGTGTGTCCGTGTGTGAACAGACCGGGCTCAGTGTGTGTCCGTGTGTGAACAGACCGGGCTCAGTGTGTGTCAGTGTGTGAACAGACCGGGCTCAGTGTGTGTCCGTTTGTGAACAGACTGGGCTCAGTGTGTGTCAGTGTGTGAACAGACCGTGCTCAGTGTGTGTCAGTGTGTGAACAGACCGGGCTCAGTGTGTGTCAGTGTGTGAACAGACCGTGCTCAGTGTGTGTCAGTGTGTGAACAGACCGGGCTCAGTGTGTGTCAGTGTGTGAACAGACTGGGCGCAGTGTTTGTCAGTGTGTGAACAGACCGGACTCAGTGTGTGTCAGTGTGTGAACAGACTGAGCTCAGTGTGTGTCAGTGTGTGTCCGTGTGTGAACAGTCCGGGCTCAGTGTGTGTCAGTGTGTGAACAGACCGGGCTCAGTGTGTGTAAGTGTGTGAACAGACCGGGCTCAGTGTGTGTCAGTGTGTGAACAGATTGGGCTCAGTGTGTGTCAGTGTGTGAACAGACTGGGGTCAGTGTGTGTCCGTGTGTGAACAGACCGGGCTCAGTGTGTGTCAGTGTGTGAACAGACCGAGCTCAGTGTGTGTCAGTGTGTGAACAGATTGGGCTCAGTGTGTGTCCGTGTGTGAACAGACCGGGCTCAGTGTGTGTCTGTGTGTGAACAGACCGGGCTCAGTGTGGGTCAGTGTGTGAACAGTCCTGGCTCAGTGTGTGTCCGTGTGTGAACAGACCGGGCTCAGTGTGGGTCAGTGTGTGGACAGACCGGGCTCAGTGTGTGTCCGTTTGTGAACAGACCGGGCTCAGTGTGTGTCCGTGTGTGAACAGACCGGGCTCAGTGTGGGTCAGTGTGTGAACAGTCCTGGCTCAGTGTGTGTCCGTGTGTGAACAGACCGGGCTCAGTGTGTGTCAGTGTGTGAACAGACCGGGCTCAGTGTGTGTCCGTTTGTGAACAGACTGGGCTCAGTGTGTGTCAGTGTGTGAACAGACTGTGCTCAGTGTGTGTCAGTGTGTGAACAGACCGGGCTCAGTGTGTGTCTGTGTGTGAACAGACCGGGCTCAGTGTGTGAACAGACTGGGCGCAGTGTTTGTCAGTGTGTAAACAGACCGGACTCAGTGTGTGTCAGTGTGTGAACAGACTGAGCTCAGTGTGTGTCAGTGTGTGTCCGTGTGTGAACAGACCGGGCTAAGTGTGTGTCAGTGTGTGAACAGACCGGGCTCAGTGTGTGTCTGTGTGTGAACAGACCGGGCTCAGTGTGGGTCAGTGTGTAACAGTCCTGGCTCAGTGTGTGTCCGTGTGTGAACAGACCGGGCTCAGTGTGGGTCAGTGTGTGAACAGACCGGGCTCAGTGTGTGTCCGTTTGTGAACAGACCGGGCTCAGTGTGTGTCCGTGTGTGAACAGACCGGGCTCAGTGTGTGTCAGTGTGTGAACAGACCGGGCTCAGTGTGTGTCAGTGTGTGAACAGACCGGGCTCAGTGTGTGTCTGTGTGTGAACAGACCGGGCTCAGTGTGTGTCAGTGTGTAACAGTCCTGGCTCAGTGTGTGTCCGTGTGTGAACAGACCGGGCTCAGTGTGGGTCAGTGTGTGAACAGACCGGGCTCAGTGTGTGTCCGTTTGTGAACAGACCGGGCTCAGTGTGTGTCCGTGTGTGAACAGACCGGGCTCAGTGTGTGTCAGTGTGTGAACAGACCGGGCTCAGTGTGGGTCAGTGTGTGAACAGTCCTGGCTCAGTGTGTGTCCGTGTGTGAACAGACCGGGCTCAGTGTGTGTCAGTGTGTGAACAGACCGGGCTCAGTGTGGGTCAGTGTGTGAACAGACCGGGCTCAGTGTGTGTCAGTGTGTGAACAGACCGGGCTCAGTGTGTGTCCGTTTGTGAACAGACTGGGCTCAGTGTGTGTCAGTGTGTGAACAGACCGTGCTCAGTGTGTGTCAGTGTGTGAACAGACCGGGCTCAGTGTGTGTCAGTGTGTGAACAGACCGGACTCAGTGTGTGTCAGTGTGTGAACAGACTGAGCTCAGTGTGTGTCAGTGTGTGTCCGTGTGTGAACAGTCCGGGCTCAGTGTGTGTCAGTGTGTGAACAGACCGGGCTCAGTGTGTGTAAGTGTGTGAACAGACCGGGCTCAGTGTGTGTCAATGTGTGAACAGACCGGGCTCAGTGTGTGTCCGTGTGTGAACAGACCGGGCTCAGTGGGTGTCAATGTGTGAACAGACCGGGCTCAGTGTGTGTCAGTGTGTGATCAGACCGGGCTCAGTGTGTGTCAGTGTGTGATCAGACCGGGCTCAGTGTGTGTCAGTGTGTGAACAGACCGTGCTGAGTGTGGGTCAGTGTGTGAACAGACCGGGCTGAGTGTGTGTCCGTGTGTGAACAGACCGAGCTCAGTGTGTGTAAATGTGTGAACAGATCTGGCTCAGTGTGTGTCCGTGTGTGAACCGACCAGGCTCATTCTGTGTCAGTGTGTAAGCAGACCGGGCTCAGTGTGTGTCCGTGTGTGAAAAGACCAGGCTCAGTGTGTGTAAATGTGTGAACAGATCGGGCTCAGTGTGAGTCAGAGTGTGAACAGACCGGGCTCCGTGTGTGTCAGAGTGTGAACAGACCGGGCTAAGTGTGTGTCAGAGTGTGAACAGACCGGGCTCAGTCTGTGTCAGTGTGTAAACAGACCGGGCTCAGTGTGTGTCAGTGTGTGAACAGACCGGGCTCAGTGTGTGTCAGTGTGTGAACAGTCCGGGCTCAGTGTGTGTCAGTGTGTGAACAGACCGGGCTCAGTGTGTGTCTGTGTGTGAACAGACCGGGCTCAGTGTGTGTCCGTGTGTGAACAGACCGGGCTCAGTCTGTGTCAGTGTGTAAACAGACTGGGCTCAGTGTTTGTCAGTGTGTGAACAGACCGGGCTCAGTGTGTGTCAGTGTGTGAACAGACCGGGCTCAGTGTTTGTCAGTGTGTGAACAGACCGGGCTCAGTGTGTGTCAGTGTGTGAACAGACCGGGCTCAGTGTGTGTCAGTGTGTGAACAGACCGGGCTCAGTGTGTGTCAGTGTGTGAACAGACCGGGCTCAGTGTGTGTCAGTGTGTGAACAGACCGGGCTCAGTGTGTGTCAGTGTGTGAACAGACCGGGCTCAGTGTGTGTCAGTGTGTGAACAGACCATGCTCAGTGTGTGTCAGTGTGTGAACAGACCGGGCTCAGTGTTTGTCAGTGTGTGAACAGACCGGGCTCAGTGTGTGTCAGTGTGTAAACAGACCGGGCTCAGTGTGTGTCAGTGTGTGAACAGACCGGGCTCAGTGTGTGTCCGTGTGTGAACAGATCGGGCTCAGTGTGTGTCAGAGTGTGAACAGACCGGGCTCCGTGTGTGTCAGTGTGTGAACAGACCGGGCTCAGTGTGTGTCAGTGTGTAAACAGACCGGGCTCAGTGTGTGTCATGTGTGTGAACAGACCGGGCTCAGTGTGTGTCAGTGTGTGAAAAGACCAGGCTCAGTGTGTGTCTGTGTGTGAAGAGACCGGACTCAGTCTGTGTCCGTGTGTGAACAGACCAGGCTCAGTGTGTGTCAGTGTGTAAACAGACCGGGCTCAGTGTGTGTCAGTGTGTGAACAGACCGGGCTCAGTGTGTGTCAGTGTGTAAACAGACCGGGCTCAGTGTGTGTCAGTGTGTGAACAGACCGGGCTCAGTGTGTGTCCGTGTGTGAACAGATCGGGCTCAGTGTGTGTCAGAGTGTGAACAGACCGGGCTCCGTGTGTGTCAGTGTGTGAACAGACCGGGCTCAGTGTGTGTCAGTGTGTGAACAGACCGTGCTCAGTGTGTGTCAGTGTGTGAACAGACCGGGCTCAGTGTGTGTCAGTGTGTGAACAGACCGTGCTGAGTGTGGGTCAGTGTGTGAACAGACCGGGCTGAGTGTGTGTCCGTGTGTGAACAGACCGAGCTCAGTGTGTGTAAATGTGTGAACAGATCTGGCTCAGTGTGTGTCCGTGTGTGAACCGACCAGGCTCATTCTGTGTCAGTGTGTAAGCAGACCGGGCTCAGTGTGTGTCCGTGTGTGAAAAGACCAGGCTCAGTGTGTGTAAATGTGTGAACAGATCGGGCTCAGTGTGAGTCAGAGTGTGAACAGACCGGGCTCCGTGTGTGTCAGAGTGTGAACAGACCGGGCTCAGTGTGTGTCAGAGTGTGAACAGACCGGGCTCAGTCTGTGTCAGTGTGTAAACAGACCGGGCTCAGTGTGTGTCAGTGTGTGAACAGACCGGGCTCAGTGTGTGTCAGTGTGTGAACAGTCCGGGCTCAGTGTGTGTCTGTGTGTAAACAGACCGGGCTCAGTGTGTGTCAGTGTGTGAACAGACCGGGCTCAGTGTGTGTCCGTGTGTGAACAGACCGGACTCAGTCTGTGTCAGTGTGTAAACAGACCGGGCTCAGTGTTTGTCAGTGTGTGAACAGACCGGGGTCAGTGTGTGTAAATGTGTGAACAATGTGGTCTCAGTGTGTGTCAGTGTGTGAACAGACCGGGCTCAGGGTGTGTCAGTGTGTGATCAAACCGGGCTCAGTGTGTGCCTGTGTGAGCAGACCGGGCTCAGTCTGTGTCAGTGTGTGAACAGACCGGGTTCTGTGTGTGTCCGTGTGTGAACAGGCCGGGCTCAGTGTGTGTCAGTGTGTGAACAGACTGGGGTCAGTGTGTGTCCGTGTGTGAACAGACCGGGCTCAGTGTGTGTCAGTGTGTGAACAGACCGGGCTCAGTGTGTGTCAGTGTGTGAGCAGACCGGGCTCAGTCTGTGTCAGTGTGTGAACAGATTGGGCTCAGTGTGTGTCAGTGTGTGAACAGATTGGGCTCAGTGTGTGTCAGTGTGTGAACAGACCGGGCTCAGTGTGTGTCAGTGTGTGAACAGACTGGGGTCAGTGTGTGTCCGTGTGTGAACAGACCGGGCTCAGTGTGTGTCAGTGTGTGAACAGACCGAGCTCAGTGTGTGTCAGTGTGTGAACAGATTGGGCTCAGTGTGTGTCAGTGTGTGAACAGATTGGGCTCAGTGTGTGTCAGTGTGTGAACAGACCGGGCTCAGTGTGTGTCAGTGTGTGAACAGACTGGGGTCAGTGTGTGTCCGTGTGTGAACAGACCGGGCTCAGTGTGTGTCAGTGTGTGAACAGACCGAGCTCAGTGTGTGTCAGTGTGTGAACAGATTGGGCTCAGTGTGTGTCAGTGTGTGAACAGATTGGGCTCAGTGTGTGTCAGTGTGTGAACAGACCGGGCTCAGTGTGTGTCAGTGTGTGAACAGATTGGGCTCAGTGTGTGTCCGTGTGTGAACAGACCGGGCTCAGTGTGTGTCTGTGTGTGAACAGACCGGGCTCAGTGTGGGTCAGTGTGTGAACAGTCCTGGCTCAGTGTGTGTCCGTGTGTGAACAGACCGGGCTCAGTGTGGGTCAGTGTGTGAACAGACCGGGCTCAGTGTGTGTCCGTTTGTGAACAGACCGGGCTCAGTGTGTGTCCGTGTGTGAACAGACCGGGCTCAGTGTGGGTCAGTGTGTGAACAGTCCTGGCTCAGTGTGTGTCCGTGTGTGAACAGACCGGGCTCAGTGTGTGTCAGTGTGTGAACAGACCGGGCTCAGTGTGTGTCAGTGTGTGAACAGACCGTGCTCAGTGTGTGTCAGTGTGTGAACAGACCGGGCTCAGTGTGTGTCTGTGTGTGATCAGACCGGGCTCAGTGTGTGAACAGACTGGGCGCAGTGTTTGTCAGTGTGTGTCCGTGTGTGAACAGACCGGGCTAAGTGTGTGTCTGTGTGTGAACAGACCGGGCTCAGTGTGGGTCAGTGTGTGAACAGACTGAGCTCAGTGTGTGTCAGTGTGTGTCCGTGTGTGAACAGACCGGGCTAAGTGTGTGTCTGTGTGTGAACAGACCGGGCTCAGTGTGGGTCAGTGTGTGAACAGTCCTGGCTCAGTGTGTGTCCGTGTGTGAACAGACCGGGCTCAGTGTGGGTCAGTGTGTGAACAGACCGGGCTCAGTGTGTGTCCGTTTGTGAACAGACCGGGATCAGTGTGTGTCCGTGTGTGAACAGACCGGGCTCAGTGTGGGTCAGTGTGTGAACAGTCCTGGCTCAGTGTGTGTCCGTGTGTGAACAGACCGGGCTCAGTGTGTGTCAGTGTGTGAACAGACCGGGCTCAGTGTGTGTCCGTTTGTGAACAGACTGGGCTCAGTGTGTGTCAGTGTGTGCACAGACCGTGCTCAGTGTGTGTCAGTGTGTGAACAGACCGGGCTCAGTGTGTGTCAGTGTGTGAACAGACCGTGCTCAGTGTGTGTCAGTGTGTGAACAGACCGGGCTCAGTGTGTGTCAGTGTGTGAACAGACTGGGCGCAGTGTTTGTCAGTGTGTGAACAGACCGGACTCAGTGTGTGTCAGTGTGTGAACAGACCGGACTCAGTGTGTGTCAGTGTGTGAACAGACTGAGCTCAGTGTGTGTCAGTGTGTGAACAGTCCGGGCTCAGTGTGTGTCAGTGTGTGAACAGACCGGGCTCAGTGTGTGTAAGTGTGTGAACAGACCGGGCTCAGTGTGTGTCAATGTGTGAACAGACCGGGCTCAGTGTGTGTCCGTGTGTGAACAGACCGGGCTCAGTGGGTGTCAATGTGTGAACAGACCGGGCTCAGTGTGTGTCAGTGTGTGATCAGACCGGGCTCAGTGTGTGTCAGTGTGTGAACAGACCGTGCTGAGTGTGGGTCAGTGTGTGAACAGACCGGGCTGAGTGTGTGTCCGTGTGTGAACAGACCGAGCTCAGTGTGTGTAAATGTGTGACCAGACCGGGCTCAGTGTGTGTCCGTGTGTGAAAAGACCAGGCTCAGTGTGTGTAAATGTGTGAACAGATCGGGCTCAGTGTGAGTCAGAGTGTGAACAGACCGGGCTCCGTGTGTGTCAGAGTGTGAACAGACCGGGCTCAGTGTGTGTCAGAGTGTGAACAGACCGGGCTCAGTCTGTGTCAGTGTGTAAACAGACCGGGCTCAGTGTGTGTCAGTGTGTGAACAGACCGGGCTCAGTGTGTGTCAGTGTGTGAACAGTCCGGGCTCAGTGTGTGTCTGTGTGTAAACAGACTGGGCTCAGTGTTTGTCAGTGTGTGAACAGACCGGGCTCAGTGTGTGTCAGTGTGTGAACAGACCGGGCTCAGTGTTTGTCAGTGTGTGAACAGACCGGGCTCAGTGTGTGTCAGTGTGTGAACAGACCGGGCTCAGTGTGTGTCAGTGTGTGAACAGACCGGGCTCAGTGTGTGTCAGTGTGTGAACAGACCGGGCTCAGTGTGTGTCAGTGTGTGAACAGACCATGCTCAGTGTGTGTCAGTGTGTGAACAGACCGGGCTCAGTGTTTGTCAGTGTGTGAACAGACCGGGCTCAGTGTGTGTCAGTGTGTAAACAGACCGGGCTCAGTGTGTGTCAGTGTGTGAACAGACCGGGCTCAGTGTGTGTCAGTGTGTGAACAGACCGGGCTCAGTGTGTGTCCGTGTGTGAACAGATCGGGCTCAGTGTGTGTCAGAGTGTGAACAGACCGGGCTCCGTGTGTGTCAGTGTGTGAACAGACCGGGCTCAGTGTGTGTCAGTGTGTAAACAGACCGGGCTCAGTGTGTGTCATGTGTGTGAACAGACCGGGCTCAGTGTGTGTCAGTGCGTGAACAGACCGGGCTCAGTGTGTGTCAGTGTGTGAAAAGACCAGGCTCAGTGTGTGTCTGTGTGTGAAGAGACCGGACTCAGTCTGTGTCCGTGTGTGAACAGACCAGGCTCAGTGTGTGTCAGTGTGTGAACAGACCGGGCTCAGTGTGTGTCAGTGTGTAAACAGACCGGGCTCAGTGTGTGTCAGTGTGTGAACAGACTGGGGTCAGTGTGTGTCCGTGTGTGAACAGACCGGGCTCAGTGTGTGTCAGTGTGTGAACAGACCGGGCTCAGTGTGTGTCAGTGTGTGAGCAGACCGGGCTCAGTCTGTGTCAGTGTGTGAACAGATTGGGCTCAGTGTGTGTCAGTGTGTGAACAGATTGGGCTCAGTGTGTGTCAGTGTGTGAACAGACCGGGCTCAGTGTGTGTCAGTGTGTGAACAGACTGGGGTCAGTGTGTGTCCGTGTGTGAACAGACCGGGCTCAGTGTGTGTCAGTGTGTGAACAGACCGAGCTCAGTGTGTGTCAGTGTGTGAACAGATTGGGCTCAGTGTGTGTCAGTGTGTGAACAGATTGGGCTCAGTGTGTGTCAGTGTGTGAACAGACCGGGCTCAGTGTGTGTCAGTGTGTGAACAGACTGGGGTCAGTGTGTGTCAGTGTGTGAACAGACCGAGCTCAGTGTGTGTCAGTGTGTGAACAGATTGGGCTCAGTGTGTGTCAGTGTGTGAACAGATTGGGCTCAGTGTGTGTCAGTGTGTGAACAGACCGGGCTCAGTGTGTGTCAGTGTGTGAACAGATTGGGCTCAGTGTGTGTCCGTGTGTGAACAGACCGGGCTCAGTGTGTGTCTGTGTGTGAACAGACCGGGCTCAGTGTGGGTCAGTGTGTGAACAGTCCTGGCTCAGTGTGTGTCCGTGTGTGAACAGACCGGGCTCAGTGTGTGTCAGTGTGTGAACAGACCGGGCTCAGTGTGTGTCAGTGTGTGAACAGACCGGGCTCAGTGTGTGTCAGTGTGTGAACAGACCGGGCTCAGTGTGTGTCAGTGTGTGAACAGACCGGGCTCAGTGTGTGTCCGTTTGTGAACAGACCGGGCTCAGTGTGTGTCAGTGTGTGAACAGACCGGGCTCAGTGTGGGTCAGTGTGTGAACAGACCGGGCTCAGTGTGTGTCCGTTTGTGAACAGACCGGGCTCAGTGTGTGTCCGTGTGTGAACAGACCGGGCTCAGTGTGGGTCAGTGTGTGAACAGTCCTGGCTCAGTGTGTGTCCGTGTGTGAACAGACCGGGCTCAGTGTGTGTCAGTGTGTGAACAGACCGGGCTCAGTGTGTGTCAGTGTGTGAACAGACCGTGCTCAGTGTGTGTCAGTGTGTGAACAGACCGGGCTCAGTGTGTGTCTGTGTGTGATCAGACCGGGCTCAGTGTGTGAACAGACTGGGCGCAGTGTTTGTCAGTGTGTGTCCGTGTGTGAACAGACCGGGCTAAGTGTGTGTCTGTGTGTGAACAGACCGGGCTCAGTGTGGGTCAGTGTGTGAACAGACTGAGCTCAGTGTGTGTCAGTGTGTGTCCGTGTGTGAACAGACCGGGCTAAGTGTGTGTCTGTGTGTGAACAGACCGGGCTCAGTGTGGGTCAGTGTGTGAACAGTCCTGGCTCAGTGTGTGTCCGTGTGTGAACAGACCGGGCTCAGTGTGGGTCAGTGTGTGAACAGACCGGGCTCAGTGTGTGTCCGTTTGTGAACAGACCGGGATCAGTGTGTGTCCGTGTGTGAACAGACCGGGCTCAGTGTGGGTCAGTGTGTGAACAGTCCTGGCTCAGTGTGTGTCCGTGTGTGAACAGACCGGGCTCAGTGTGTGTCAGTGTGTGAACAGACCGGGCTCAGTGTGTGTCCGTTTGTGAACAGACTGGGCTCAGTGTGTGTCAGTGTGTGCACAGACCGTGCTCAGTGTGTGTCAGTGTGTGAACAGACCGGGCTCAGTGTGTGTCAGTGTGTGAACAGACCGTGCTCAGTGTGTGTCAGTGTGTGAACAGACCGGGCTCAGTGTGTGTCAGTGTGTGAACAGACTGGGCGCAGTGTTTGTCAGTGTGTGAACAGACCGGACTCAGTGTGTGTCAGTGTGTGAACAGACCGGACTCAGTGTGTGTCAGTGTGTGAACAGACTGAGCTCAGTGTGTGTCAGTGTGTGTCAGTGTGTGAACAGTCCGGGCTCAGTGTGTGTCAGTGTGTGAACAGACCGGGCTCAGTGTGTGTAAGTGTGTGAACAGACCGGGCTCAGTGTGTGTCAATGTGTGAACAGACCGGGCTCAGTGTGTGTCCGTGTGTGAACAGACCGGGCTCAGTGGGTGTCAATGTGTGAACAGACCGGGCTCAGTGTGTGTCAGTGTGTGATCAGACCGGGCTCAGTGTGTGTCAGTGTGTGAACAGACCGTGCTGAGTGTGGGTCAGTGTGTGAACAGACCGGGCTGAGTGTGTGTCCGTGTGTGAACAGACCGAGCTCAGTGTGTGTAAATGTGTGAACAGACCGGGCTCAGTGTGTGTCCGTGTGTGAAAAGACCAGGCTCAGTGTGTGTAAATGTGTGAACAGATCGGGCTCAGTGTGAGTCAGAGTGTGAACAGACCGGGCTCCGTGTGTGTCAGAGTGTGAACAGACCGGGCTCAGTGTGTGTCAGAGTGTGAACAGACCGGGCTCAGTCTGTGTCAGTGTGTAAACAGACCGGGCTCAGTGTGTGTCCGTGTGTGAACAGATCGGGCTCAGTGTGTGTCAGAGTGTGAACAGACCGGGCTCCGTGTGTGTCAGTGTGTGAACAGACCGGGCTCAGTGTGTGTCAGTGTGTAAACAGACCGGGCTCAGTGTGTGTCATGTGTGTGAACAGACCGGGCTCAGTGTGTGTCAGTGCGTGAACAGACCGGGCTCAGTGTGTGTCAGTGTGTGAAAAGACCAGGCTCAGTGTGTGTCTGTGTGTGAAGAGACCGGACTCAGTCTGTGTCCGTGTGTGAACAGACCAGGCTCAGTGTGTGTCAGTGTGTGAACAGACCGGGCTCAGTGTGTGTCAGTGTGTAAACAGACCGGGCTCAGTGTGTGTCAGTGTGTGAACAGACCGGGCTCAGTGTGTGTCCGTGTGTGAACAGATCGGGCTCAGTGTGTGTCAGAGTGTGAACAGACCAGGCTCAGTGTGTGTAAATGTGTGAACAGATCGGGCTCAGTGTGAGTCAGAGTGTGAACAGACCGGGCTCCGTGTGTGTCAGAGTGTGAACAGACCGGGCTCCGTGTGTGACAGAGTGTGAACAGACCGGGCTCAGTGTGTGTCAGTGTGTAAACAGACCGGGCTCAGTGTTTGTCAGTGTGTGAACAGACCGGGATCAGTGTGTGTCAGTGTGTGAACAGATCGGGCTCAGTGTGTGTCAGAGTGTGAACAGACCGGGCTCAGTGTGTGTCAGTGTGTAAACAGACCGGGCTCAGTGTTTGTCAGTGTGTGAACAGACCGGGATCAGTGTGTGTCAGTGTGTGAACAGATCGGGCTCAGTGTGTGTCAGAGTGTGAACAGACCGGGCTCAGTGTGTGTCAGTGTGTGATCAGACGGGGCTCAGTGTGTGTCACTGAGTGAACAGACCGGGCTCAGTGTGTGTCAGTGTGTGAACAGACCGGGCTCAGTGTGTGTCTGTGTGTGAACAGACCGGGCTCAGTGTGTGTCAGTGTGTAAACAGACCGGGCTCAGTGTGTGTCAGTGTGTGAACAGACCGGGCTCAGTGTGTGTCAGTGTGTGAACAGACCGGACTCAGTCTGTGTCCGTGTGTGAACAGACCAGGCTCAGTGTGTGTCAGTGTGTGAACAGACCGGGCTCAGTGTGTGTCAGTGTGTGAACAGACCGGGCTCAGTGTGTGTCTGTGTGTGAACAGACCGGGCTCAGTGTGTGTCCGTGTGTGAACAGACCGGGCTCAGTGTGTGTCAGTGTGTGAACAGACCGGGCTCAGTGTGTGTCTGTGTGTGAACAGACCGGGCTCAGTGTGTGTCAGTGTGTGAACAGACCGGGCTCAGTGTGTGTCAGTGTGTGAACAGACCGGACTCAGTCTGTGTCCGTGTGTGAACAGACCGGGCTCAGTTTGTGTCAGTGTGTGAACAGACCGGGCTCAGTGTGTGTCAGTGTGTGAACAGACCGGGATCAGTGTGTGTCAGTGTGTGAACAGACCGGGCTCAGTTTGTGTCAGTGTGTGAACAGACCGGGCTCAGTGTGTGTCAGTGTGTGAACAGACCGGGATCAGTGTGTGTCAGTGTGTGAACAGACCGGGCTCAGTGTGTGTCAGTGTGTGAACAGACCGGGATCAGTGTGTGTCAGTGTGTGAACAGACCGGGCTCAGTTTGTGTCAGTGTGTGAACAGATTGGGCTCAGTGTGTGTCCGTGTGTGAACAGACCGGGCTCAGTGTGTGTCAGTGTGTGAACAGACCGAGCTCAGTGTGTGTCAGTGTGTGAACAGATTGGGCTCAGTGTGTGTCAGTGTGTGAACAGATTGGGCTCAGTGTGTGTCAGTGTGTGAACAGACCGGGCTCAGTGTGTGTCAGTGTGTGAACAGATTGGGCTCAGTGTGTGTCCGTGTGTGAACAGACCGGGCTCAGTGTGTGTCTGTGTGTGAACAGACCGGGCTCAGTGTGGGTCAGTGTGTGAACAGTCCTGGCTCAGTGTGTGTCCGTGTGTGAACAGACCGGGCTCAGTGTGGGTCAGTGTGTGAACAGACCGGGCTCAGTGTGTGTCCGTTTGTGAACAGACCGGGCTCAGTGTGTGTCCGTGTGTGAACAGACCGGGCTCAGTGTGGGTCAGTGTGTGAACAGTCCTGGCTCAGTGTGTGTCCGTGTGTGAACAGACCGGGCTCAGTGTGTGTCAGTGTGTGAACAGACCGGGCTCAGTGTGTGTCCGTTTGTGAACAGACTGGGCTCAGTGTGTGTCAGTGTGCGAACAGACCGTGCTCAGTGTGTGTCAGTGTGTGAACAGACCGGGCTCAGTGTGTGTCTGTGTGTGAACAGACCGGGCTCAGTGTGTGAACAGACTGGGCGCAGTGTTTGTCAGTGTGTAAACAGACCGGACTCAGTGTGTGTCAGTGTGTGAACAGACTGAGCTCAGTGTGTGTCAGTGTGTGTCCGTGTGTGAACAGACCGGGCTAAGTGTGTGTCAGTGTGTGAACAGACCGGGCTCAGTGTGTGTCTGTGTGTGAACAGACCGGGCTCAGTGTGGGTCAGTGTGTGAACAGTCCTGGCTCAGTGTGTGTCCGTGTGTGAACAGACCGGGCTCAGTGTGGGTCAGTGTGTGAACAGACCGGGCTCAGTGTGTGTCCGTTTGTGAACAGACCGGGCTCAGTGTGTGTCCGTGTGTGAACAGACCGGGCTCAGTGTGGGTCAGTGTGTGAACAGTCCTGGCTCAGTGTGTGTCCGTGTGTGAACAGACCGGGCTCAGTGTGTGTCAGTGTGTGAACAGACCGGGCTCAGTGTGTGTCCGTTTGTGAACAGACTGGGCTCAGTGTGTGTCAGTGTGTGAACAGACCGTGCTCAGTGTGTGTCAGTGTGTGAACAGACCGGGCTCAGTGTGTGTCAGTGTGTGAACAGACCGTGCTCAGTGTGTGTCAGTGTGTGAACAGACCGGGCTCAGTGTGTGTCAGTGTGTGAACAGACTGGGCGCAGTGTTTGTCAGTGTGTGAACAGACCGGACTCAGTGTGTGTCAGTGTGTGAACAGACTGAGCTCAGTGTGTGTCAGTGTGTGTCCGTGTGTGAACAGTCCGGGCTCAGTGTGTGTCAGTGTGTGAACAGACCGGGCTCAGTGTGTGTAAGTGTGTGAACAGACCGGGCTCAGTGTGTGTCAATGTGTGAACAGACCGGGCTCAGTGTGTGTCCGTGTGTGAACAGACCGGGCTCAGTGGGTGTCAATGTGTGAACAGACCGGGCTCAGTGTGTGTCCGTGTGTGAACAGACCGTGCTCAGTGTGTGTCAGTGTGTGATCAGACCGGGCTCAGTGTGTGTCAGTGTGTGAACAGACCGTGCTGAGTGTGGGTCAGTGTGTGAACAGACCGTGCTGAGTGTGTGTCCGTGTGTGAACAGACCGAGCTCAGTGTGTGTAAATGTGTGAACAGATCTGGCTCAGTGTGTGTCCGTGTGTGAACCGACCAGGCTCATTCTGTGTCAGTGTGTAAGCAGACCGGGCTCAGTGTGTGTCCGTGTGTGAAAAGACCAGGCTCAGTGTGTGTAAATGTGTGAACAGATCGGGCTCAGTGTGAGTCAGAGTGTGAACAGACCGGGCTCCGTGTGTGTCAGAGTGTGAACAGACCGGGCTCAGTGTGTGTCAGAGTGTGAACAGACCGGGCTCAGTCTGTGTCAGTGTGTAAACAGACCGGGCTCAGTGTGTGTCAGTGTGTGAACAGACCGGGCTCAGTGTGTGTCAGAGTGTGAACAGACCGGGCTCAGTGTGTGTCAGTGTGTAAACAGACCGGGCTCAGTGTGTGTCAGAGTGTGAACAGACCGGGCTCCGTGTGTGTCAGTGTGTGAACAGACCGGGCTCAGTGTGTGTCAGTGTGTAAACAGACCGGGCTCAGTGTGTGTCATGTGTGTGAACAGACCGGGCTCAGTGTGTGTCAGTGCGTGAACAGACCGGGCTCAGTGTGTGTCAGTGTGTGAAAAGACCAGGCTCAGTGTGTGTCTGTGTGTGAAGAGACCGGACTCAGTCTGTGTCCGTGTGTGAACAGACCAGGCTCAGTGTGTGTCAGTGTGTAAACAGACCGGGCTCAGTGTGTGTCAGTGTGTGAACAGACCGGGCTCAGTGTGTGTCAGTGTGTAAACAGACCGGGCTCAGTGTGTGTCAGTGTGTGAACAGACCGGGCTCAGTGTGTGTCAGTGTGTGAACAGATCGGGCTCAGTGTGTGTCAGAGTGTGAACAGACCAGGCTCAGTGTGTGTAAATGTGTGAACAGATCGGGCTCAGTGTGAGTCAGAGTGTGAACAGACCGGGCTCCGTGTGTGTCAGAGTGTGAACAGACCGGGCTCAGTGTGTGTCAGAGTGTGAACAGACCGGGCTCAGTCTGTGTCAGTGTGTAAACAGACCGGGCTCAGTGTGTGTCAGTGTGTGAACAGACCGGGCTCAGTGTGTGTCAGTGTGTGAACAGTCCGGGCTCAGTGTGTGTCAGAGTGTGAACAGACCGGGCTCAGTGTGTGTCTGTGTGTAAACAGACTGGGCTCAGTGTTTGTCAGTGTGTGAACAGACCGGGCTCAGTGTGTGTCAGTGTGTGAACAGACCGGGCTCAGTGTTTGTCAGTGTGTGAACAGACCGGGCTCAGTGTGTGTCAGTGTGTGAACAGACCGGGCTCAGTGTGTGTCAGTGTGTGAACAGACCGGGCTCAGTGTGTGTCCGTGTGTGAACAGATCGGGCTCAGTGTGTGTCAGTGTGTGAACAGACCATGCTCAGTGTGTGTCAGTGTGTGAACAGACCGGGCTCAGTGTGTGTCAGTGTGTGAACAGACCGGGCTCAGTGTGTGTCCGTGTGTGAACAGATCGGGCTCAGTGTGTGTCAGTGTGTGAACAGACCGGGCTCAGTGTGTGTCAGTGTGTGAACAGACCGGGCTCAGTGTGTGTCAGAGTGTGAACAGACCGGGCTCAGTGTGTGTCAGTGTGTGAACAGACCGGGCTCAGTGTGTGTCAGTGTGTAAACAGACCGGGCTCAGTGTGTGTCATGTGTGTGAACAGACCGGGCTCAGTGTGTGTCAGTGCGTGAACAGACCGGGCTCAGTGTGTGTCAGTGTGTAAACAGACCGGGCTCAGTGTTTGTCAGTGTGTGAACAGACCGGGATCAGTGTGTGTCAGTGTGTGAACAGATCGGGCTCAGTGTGTGTCAGAGTGTGAACAGACCGGGCTCAGTGTGTGTCAGTGTGTGATCAGACGGGGCTCAGTGTGTGTCAGTGAGTGAACAGACCGGGCTCAGTGTGTGTCAGTGTGTGAACAGACCGGGCTCAGTGTGTGTCAGTGTGTGAACAGACCGGGCTCAGTGTGTGTCAGTGTGTGAACAGACCGGGCTCAGTGTGTGTCAGTGTGTAAACAGACCGGGCTCAGTGTGTGTCAGTGTGTGAACAGACCGGGCTCAGTGTGTGTCACTGTGTGAACAGACCGGACTCAGTGTGTGTCACTGTGTGAACAGACCGGACTCAGTCTGTGTCCGTGTGTGAACAGACCGGGCTCAGTGTGTGTCAGTGTGTGAACAGACCGGGCTCAGTGTGTGTCAGTGTGTGAACAGACCGGGCTCAGTGTGTGTCAGTGTGTGAACAGACCGGGATCAGTGTGTGTCAGTGTGTGAACAGACCGGGCTCAGTGTGTGTCCGTGTGTGAACAGACCGGGCTCAGTGTGTGTCAGTGTGTGAACAGACCGGGCTCAGTGTGTGTCTGTGTGTGAACAGACCGGGCTCAGTGTGTGTCAGTGTGTGAACAGACCGGGCTCAGTGTGTGTCAGTGTGTGAACAGACCGGACTCAGTCTGTGTCCGTGTGTGAACAGACCGGGCTCAGTCTGTGTCAGTGTGTGAACAGACCGGGCTCAGTGTGTGTCAGTGTGTGAACAGACCGGGATCAGTGTGTGTCAGTGTGTGAACAGATCGGGCTCAGTGTGTGTCAGTGTGTGAACAGACCGGGCTCAGTGTGTGTCAGTGTGTGAACAGACCGGGCTCAGTGTGTGTCAGTGTGTGAACAGACCGGGCTCAGTGTTTGTCAGTGTGTGAACAGACCGGACTCAGTCTGTGTCCGTGTGTGAACAGACCAGGCTCAGTGTGTGTCAGTGTGTGAACAGACCGGGCTCAGTGTGTGTCAGTGTGTGAACAGACCGGGCTCAGTGTGTGTCAGTGTGTGAACAGACCTGGCTCAGTGTGTGTCAGTGTGTGAACAGACCGGGCTCAGTGTTTGTCTGTGTGTGAACAGACCGGGCTCAGTGTGTGTCAGTGTGTGAACAGACCGGGATCAGTCTGTGTCCGTGTGTGAACAGACCCAGGCTCAGTGTGTGTCAGTGTGTGAACAGACCGGGCTCAGTGTGTGTCAGTGTGTGAACAGACCGGGCTCAGTGTGTGTCAGTGTGTGAACAGACCGGGCTCAGTGTGTGTCAGTGTGTAAACAGACCGGGCTCAGTGTGTGTCAGTGTGTAAACAGACCGGGCTCAGTGTGTGTCAGTGTGTGAACAGACCGGGCTCAGTGTGTGTCAGTGTGTAAACAGACCGGGCTCAGTGTTTGTCAGTGTGTGAACAGACCGGGCTCAGTGTGTGTCCTTGTGTGAACAGATCGGGCTCAGTGTGTGTCAGAGTGTGAACAGACCGGGCTCCGTGTGTGTCAGAGTGTGAACAGACCGGGCTCCGTGTGTGTCAGAGTGTGAAAAGACCGGGCTCAGTGTGTGTCAGTGTGTGAACAGACCGGGCTCAGTGTGTGTCAGTGTGTGAACAGACCGAGCGCAGTGTGTGTCAGTGTGTGAACAGACCGGGCTCAGTGTGTGTCAGTGTGTGAACAGACCGGGCTCAGTGTGTGTCCGTGTGTGAACAGACCGGACTCAGTCTGTGTCCGTGTGTGAACAGACCAGGCTCAGTGTGTGTCAGTGTGTGAACAGACCAGGCTCAGTGTGTGTCAGTGTGTGAACAGACCGGACTCAGTCTGTGTCCGTGTGTGAACAGACCAGGCTCAGTGTGTGTCAGTGTGTGATCAGACCGGGCTCAGTGTGTGTCAGTGTGTGAACAGACCGGGCTCAGTGTGTGTCAGTGTGTGAACACACTGGGCTCAGTCTGTGTCAGTGTGTGAACAGACCGGGCTCAGTCTGTGTCAGTGTGTGAACAGACCGGGCTCAGTGTTTGTCAGTGTGTGAACAGACCGGGCTCAGTGTGTGTCAGTGTGTGAACAGACCGGGCTCAGTGTTTGTCAGTGTGTGAACAGACCGGGCTCAGTGTGTGTCCGTGTGTGAACAGACCGGGCTCAGTGTGTGTCAGTGTGTGAACAGACCGGGCTCAGTGTGTGTCAGTGTGTGAACAGACCGGGCTCAGTGTTTGTCAGTGTGTGAACAGACCGGGCTCAGTGTGTGTCAGTGTGTGAACAGACCGGGCTCAGTGTGTGTCAGTGTGTGAACAGACCGGGCTCAGTCTGTGTCCGTGTGTGAACAGACCGGGCTCAGTGTGTGTCAGTGTGTGAACAGATCGGGCTCAGTGTGTGTCAGTGTGTGAACAGACCGGGCTCAGTGTGTGTCAGTGTGTGAACAGATCGGGCTCAGTGTGTGTCAGTGTGTAAACAGACCGGGCTCAGTGTGTGTCAGTGTGTGAACAGACCGGGCTCAGTGTGTGTCAGTGTGTGAACAGACCGGGCTCAGTGTGTGTCCGTGTGTGAACAGACCGGGCTCAGTGTGTGTCAGTGTGTGAACAGACCGGGGTCAGTGTGTGTCAGTGTGTGAACAGACCGGGCTCAGTGTGTGTCAGTGTGTGAACAGACCGGACTCAGTCTGTGTCAGTGTGTAAACAGACCGGGCTCAGTGTTTGTCAGTGTGTGAACAGACCGGGCTCAGTGTGTGTCAGTGTGTGAACAGACCGGGCTCAGTGTTTGTCAGTGTGTGAACAGACCGGGCTCAGTGTGTGTCCGTGTGTGAACAGACCGGGCTCAGTGTGTGTCTGTGTGTGAACAGACCGGGCTCAGTGTGTGTCAGTGTGTGAACAGACCGGGCTCAGTGTGTGTCTGTGTGTGAACAGACCGGGCTCAGTGTGTGTCAGTGTGTGAACAGACCGGGCTCAGTGTGTGTCAGTGTGTAAACAGACCGGGCTCAGTGTGTGTCAGTGTGTGAACAGACCGGGCTCAGTGTTTGTCAGTGTGTGAACAGACCGAGCTCAGTGTGTGTCTGTGTGTGAACAGACGGGGCTCAGTGTGTGTCCGTGTGTGAACAGTCCGGGCTCAGTGTGTGTCAGTGTGTGAACAGACCGGGCTCAGTGTGTGTCAGTGTGTGAACAGTCCGGGCTCAGTGTGTGTCAGTGTGTGAACAGACCGGGCTCAGTGTGTGTCAGTGAGTGAACAAACCGGGCTCAGTGTGTGTCAGTGTGTGAACAGACCAGGCTCTGTGTGTGTCAGTGTGTGAACAGACCAGGCTCTGTGTGTGTCAGTGTGTGAACAGACCGTGCTCAGTGTGTGTCTGTGTGTGAACAGACCGGGCTCAGTGTGTGTCAGTGTGTGAACAGACCGTGCTCAGTGTGTGTCAGTGTGTGAACAGACTGGGCTCAGTGTGTGTCAGTGTGTAAACAGACCGTGCTCAGTGTGTGTCTGTGTGTGAACAGACCGGGCTCAGTGTGTGTCAGTGTGTAAACAGACCGTGCTCAGTGTGTGTCAGTGTGTGAACAGACCGGGCTCAGTGTGTGTCAGTGTGTGAACAGACCGGGCTCAGTGTGTGTCAGTGTGTGAACAGACTGGGCTCAGTGTGTGTCAGTGTGTGAACAGACCAGGCTCAGTGTGTGTCAGTGTGTAAACAGACCGGGCTCGGTCTGTGTCTGTGTGTGAACAGACCGGGCTCAGTGTGTGTCAGTGTGTGAACAGACCAGGCTCTGTGTGTGTCTGTGTGTGAACAGACCGTGCTCAGTGTGTGTCTGTGTGTGAACAGACCGGGCTCAGTGTGTGTAAGTGTGTGAACAGACCGTGCTCAGTGTGTGTCAGTGTGTGAACAGACCAGGCTCTGTGTGTGTCAGTGTGTGAACAGACCAGGCTCTGTGTGTGTCCGTGTGTGAACAGACCGTGCTCAGTGTGTGTCTGTGTGTGAACAGACGGGGCTCAGTGTGTGTCCGTGTGTGAACAGTCCGGGCTCAGTGTGTGTCAGTGTGTGAACAGACCGGGCTCAGTGTGTGTCAGTGTGTGAACAGTCCGGGCTCAGTGTGTGTCAGTGTGTGAACAGACCGGACTCAGTGTGTGTCAGTGAATGAACAAACCGGGCTCAGTGTGTGTCAGTGTGTGAACAGACCAGGCTCTGTGTGTGTCAGTGTGTGAACAGACCAGGCTCTGTGTGTGTCAGTGTGTACAGACCGGGGTCAGTGTGTGTCAGTGTGTGAACAGACTGGGCTCAGTGTGTGTCAGTGTGTAAACAGACCGTGCTCAGTGTGTGTCTGTGTGTGAACAGACCGGGCTCAGTGTGTGTCAGTGTGTAAACAGACCGTGCTCAGTGTGTGTCAGTGTGTGAACAGACCGGGCTCAGTGTGTGTCAGTGTGTGAACAGACCGGGCTCAGTGTGTGTCAGTGTGTGAACAGACCGTGCTCAGTGTGTGTCAGTGTGTGAACAGACCGGGCTCAGTGTGTGTCTGTGTGTGAACAGACCGGGCTCAGTGTTTGTCTGTGTGTGAACAGACCGGGCTCAGTGTTTGTCTGTGTGTGAACAGACCGGGCTCGGTCTGTGTCTGTGTGTGAACAGACCGGGCTCAGTGTGTGTCAGTGTGTAAACAGACCAGGCTCAGTGTGTGTCAGTGTGTGAACAGACCGGGCTCAGTGTGTGTCAGTGTGTGAACAGACCGGGCTCAGTGTGTGTCAGTGTGTGAACAGACCTGGCTCAGTGTGTGTCAGTGTGTGAAAAATCCTGGCTCAGTGTGTGTCTGTGTGTGAACAGACCGGGCTCAGTGTTTGTCTGTGTGTGAACAGACCGGGCTCAGTGTTTGTCTGTGTGCGAACAGACCGGGCTCAGTGTTTGTCAGTGTGTGAACAGACCGGGCTCAGTGTGTGTCAGTGTGTGAACAGACCGTGCTCAGTGTGTGTCAGTGTGTGAACAGACCAGGCTCAGTGTGTGTCAGTGTGTGAACAGACCGGGCTCAGTGTGTGTCAGTGTGTGATCAGACCGGGCTCAGTGTGTGTCCGTGTGTGATCAGACGGGGCTCAGTGTGTGTCAGTGTGTGAACAGACCGGGCACAGTGTGTGTCAGTGTGTGTACAGACCAGGCTCAGTGTGTGTCCGTGTGTGAACAGACCGGGCTCAGTGTGTGTTAGTGTGTGAACAGACCGGGCTCAGTGTGTGTCAGTGTGTGAACAGACCGGGCTCAGTGTGTGTCAGTGTGTGAACAGACCGGGCTCAGTGTTTGTCTGTGTGTGAACAGACCGGGCTCAGTCTGTGTCAGTGTGTGAACAGACTGGGCTCAGTCTGTGTCAGTGTGTGAACAGACTGGGCTCAGTGTTTGTCTGTGTGTGAACAGACCGGGCTCAGTCTGTGTCAGTGTGTGAACAGACCAGGCTCAGTGTGTGTCAGTGTGTGAACAGACCGGGCTCAGTGTGTGTCAGTGTGTGAACAGACCGGGCACAGTGTGTGTCAGTGTGTGAACAGACCGGGCTCAGTGTGTGTCAGTGTGTGAACAGACCGGGCTCAGTGTGTGTCAGTGTGTGAACAGACCGGGCTCAGTGTGTGTCAGTGTGTGAACAGACCGGGCTCAGTGTTTGTCTGTGTGTGAACAGACCGGGCTCAGTGTGTGTGCGTGTGTGAACAGACCGGGCTCAGTGTGTGTCAGTGTGTGAACAGACCGGGCTCAGTGTGTGTCTGTGTGTGAACAGACCGGGCTCAGTGTGTGTAAGTGTGTGAACAGACCGTGCTCAGTGTGTGTCAGTGTGTGAACAGACCAGGCTCTGTGTGTGTCAGTGTGTGAACAGACCAGGCTCTGTGTGTGTCCGTGTGTGAACAGACCGTGCTCAGTGTGTGTCTGTGTGTGAACAGACGGGGCTCAGTGTGTGTCCGTGTGTGAACAGTCCGGGCTCAGTGTGTGTCAGTGTGTGAACAGACCGGGCTCAGTGTGTGTCAGTGTGTGAACAGTCCGGGCTCAGTGTGTGTCAGTGTGTGAACAGACCGGGCTCAGTTTGTGTCAGTGAATGAACAAACCGGGCTCAGTGTGTGTCAGTGTGTGAACAGACCAGGCTCTGTGTGTGTCAGTGTGTGAACAGACCAGGCTCTGTGTGTGTCAGTGTGTGAACAGACTGGGCTCAGTGTGTGTCAGTGTGTAAACAGACCGTGCTCAGTGTGTGTCTGTGTGTGAACAGACCGTGCTCAGTGTGTGTCAGTGTGTGAACAGACCGGGCTCAGTGTGTGTCAGTGTGTGAACAGACCGGGCTCAGTGTGTGTCAGTGTGTGAACAGACCGTGCTCAGTGTGTGTCAGTGTGTGAACAGACCAGGCTCAGTGTGTGTCAGTGTGTAAACAGACCGGGCTCGGTCTGTGTCTGTGTGTGAACAGACCGGGCTCAGTGTGTGTCAGTGTGTAAACAGACCAGGCTCAGTGTGTGTCAGTGTGTGAACAGACCGGGCTCAGTGTGTGTCAGTGTGTGAACAGACCGGGCTCAGTGTGTGTCAGTGTGTGAACAGACCGGGCTCAGTGTGTGTCAGTGTGTGAACAGACCTGGCTCAGTGTGTGTCAGTGTGTGAAAAATCCTGGCTCAGTGTGTGTCTGTGTGTGAACAGACCGGGCTCAGTGTCTGTCTGTGTGTGAACAGACCGGGCTCAGTGTTTGTCTGTGTGCGAACAGACCGGGCTCAGTGTTTGTCAGTGTGTGAACAGACCGGGCTCAGTGTTTGTCAGTGTGTGAACAGACCGGGCTCAGTGTGTGTCAGTGTGTGAACAGACCGTGCTCAGTGTGTGTCAGTGTGTGATCAGACCGGGCTCAGTGTGTGTCCGTGTGTGATCAGACGGGGCTCAGTGTGTGTCAGTGTGTGAACAGACCAGGCTCTGTGTGTGTCAGTGTGTGAACAGACCAGGCTCTGTGTGTGTCAGTGTGTGAACAGACCGGGCTCAGTGTGTGTCTGTGTGTGAACAGACCGGGCTCAGTGTGTGTCAGTGTGTGAACAGACCGGGCTCAGTGTGTGTCAGTGTGTGAACAGACCGGGCTCAGTGTGTCAGTGTGTGAACAGACCGGGCTCAGTGTGTCAGTGTGTGAACAGACCGGGCTCAGTGTGTGTCTGTGTGTGAACAGACCAGGCTCAGTGTGTGTCAGTGAGTGAACAAACCGGGCTCAGTGTGTGTCAGTGTGTGAACAGACCAGGCTCTGTGTGTGTCAGTGTGTGAACAGACCGTGCTCAGTGTGTGTCTGTGTGTGAACAGACCAGGCTCTGTGTGTGTCAGTGTGTGAACAGACCGGGCTCAGTGTGTGTCTGTGTGTGAACAGACCGGGCTCAGTGTGTCAGTGTGTGAACAGACCGGGCTCAGTGTGTGTCTGTGTGTGAACAGACCAGGCTCAGTGTGTGTCAGTGAGTGAACAAACCGGGCTCAGTGTGTGTCAGTGTGTGAACAGACCAGGCTCTGTGTGTGTCTGTGTGTGAACAGACCGTGCTCAGTGTGTGTCTGTGTGTGAACAGACCGGGCTCAGTGTGTGTAAGTGTGTGAACAGACCGTGCTCAGTGTGTGTCAGTGTGTGAACAGACCAGGCTCTGTGTGTGTCAGTGTGTGAACAGACCAGGCTCTGTGTGTGTCCGTGTGTGAACAGACCGTGCTCAGTGTGTGTCTGTGTGTGAACAGACGGGGCTCAGTGTGTGTCCGTGTGTGAACAGTCCGGGCTCAGTGTGTGTCAGTGTGTGAACAGACCGGGCTCAGTGTGTGTCAGTGTGTGAACAGTCCGGGCTCAGTGTGTGTCAGTGTGTGAACAGACCGGACTCAGTGTGTGTCAGTGAATGAACAAACCGGGCTCAGTGTGTGTCAGTGTGTGAACAGACCAGGCTCTGTGTGTGTCAGTGTGTGAACAGACCAGGCTCTGTGTGTGTCAGAGTGTGAACAGACCGGGGTCAGTGTGTGTCAGTGTGTGAACAGACTGGGCTCAGTGTGTGTCTGTGTGTGAACAGACCGTGCTCAGTGTGTGTCTGTGTGTGAACAGACCGGGCTCAGTGTGTGTCAGTGTGTAAACAGTCCGGGCTCAGTGTGTGTCAGTGTGTGAACAGACCGGACTCAGTGTGTGTCAGTGAATGAACAAACCGGGCTCAGTGTGTGTCAGTGTGTGAACAGACCAGGCTCTGTGTGTGTCAGTGTGTGAACAGACCAGGCTCTGTGTGTGTTAGTGTGTGAACAGACCAGGCTCTGTGTGTGTCAGTGTGTGAACAGACCGGGGTCAGTGTGTGTCAGTGTGTAAACAGACCGTGCTCAGTGTGTGTCTGTGTGTGAACAGACCGGGCTCAGTGTGTGTCAGTGTGTAAACAGACCGTGCTCAGTGTGTGTCAGTGTGTGAACAGACCGGGCTCAGTGTGTGTCAGTGTGTGAACAGACCGGGCTCAGTGTGTGTCAGTGTGTGAACAGACCGTGCTCAGTGTGTGTCAGTGTGTGAACAGACCAGGCTCAGTGTGTGTCAGTGTGTAAACAGACGGGGCTCGGTCTGTGTCTGTGTGTGAACAGACCGGGCTCAGTGTGTGTCAGTGTGTAAACAGACCAGGCTCAGTGTGTGTCAGTGTGTGAACAGACCGGGCTCAGTGTGTGTCAGTGTGTGAACAGACCGGGCTCAGTGTGTGTCAGTGTGTGAACAGACCTGGCTCAGTGTGTGTCAGTGTGTGAAAAATCCTGGCTCAGTGTGTGTCTGTGTGTGAACAGACCGGGCTCAGTGTTTGTCTGTGTGTGAACAGACCGGGCTCTGTGTTTGTCTGTGTGCGAACAGACCGGGCTCAGTGTTTGTCAGTGTGTGAACAGACCGGGCTCAGTGTGTGTCAGTGTGTGAACAGACCGTGCTCAGTGTGTGTCAGTGTGTGAACAGACCAGGCTCAGTGTGTGTCAGTGTGTGAACAGACCGGGCTCAGTGTGTGTCAGTGTGTGATCAGACCGGGCTCAGTGTGTGTCCGTGTGTAATCAGACGGGGCTCAGTGTGTGTCAGTGTGTGAACAGACCGGGCACAGTGTGTGTCAGTGTGTGTACAGACCAGGCTCAGTGTGTGTCCGTGTGTGAACAGACCGGGCTCAGTGTGTGTTAGTGTGTGAACAGACCGGGCTCAGTGTGTGTCAGTGTGTGAACAGACCGGGCTCAGTGTGTGTCAGTGTGTGAACAGACCGGGCTCAGTGTTTGTCTGTGTGTGAACAGACCGGGCTCAGTCTGTGTCAGTGTGTGAACAGACTGGGCTCAGTCTGTGTCAGTGTGTGAACAGACTGGGCTCAGTGTTTGTCTGTGTATGAACAGACCGGGCTCAGTCTGTGTCAGTGTGTGAACAGACCAGGCTCAGTGTGTGTCAGTGTGTGAACAGACCGGGCTCAGTGTGTGTCAGTGTGTGAACAGACCGGGCACAGTGTGTGTCAGTGTGTGAACAGACCGGGCTCAGTGTGTGTCAGTGTGTGAACAGACCGGGCTCAGTGTGTGTCAGTGTGTGAACAGACCGGGCTCAGTGTGTGTCAGTGTGTGAACAGACCGGGCTCAGTGTTTGTCTGTGTGTGAACAGACCGGGCTCAGTGTGTGTGCGTGTGTGAACAGACCGTGCTCAGTGTGTGTCAGTGTGTGAACAGACCGGGCTCAGTGTGTGTCAGTGAATGAACAAACCGGGCTCAGTGTGTGTCAGTGTGTGAACAGACCAGGCTCTGTGTGTGTCAGTGTGTGTACAGACCAGGCTCAGTGTGTGTCCGTGTGTGAACAGACCGGGCTCAGTGTGTGTTAGTGTGTGAACAGACCGGGCTCAGTGTGTGTCAGTGTGTGAACAGACCGGGCTCAGTGTGTGTCAGTGTGTGAACAGACCGGGCTCAGTGTGTGTCAGTGTGTGAACAGACCGGGCTCAGTGTGTGTCAGTGTGTAAACAGACCGTGCTCAGTGTGTGTCAGTGTGTGAACAGACCGGGCTCAGTGTGTGTCAGTGTGTGAACAGACCGGGCTCAGTGTGTGTCAGTGTGTGAACAGACCGGGCTCAGTGTGTGTCAGTGTGTGAACAGACCGGGCTCAGTGTGTGTCAGTGTGTGAACAGACCGGGCTCAGTGTGTGTCAGTGTGTGAACAGACCGGGCTCAGTGTGTGTCAGTGTGTGAACAGACCGGGCTCAGTGTTTGTCTGTGTGTGAACAGACCGGGCTCAGTCTGTGTCAGTGTGTGAACAGACTGGGCTCAGTCTGTGTCAGTGTGTGAACAGACTGGGCTCAGTGTTTGTCTGTGTGTGAACAGACCGGGCTCAGTCTGTGTCAGTGTGTGAACAGACCAGGCTCAGTGTGTGTCAGTGTGTGAACAGACCGGGCTCAGTGTGTGTCAGTGTGTGAACAGACCGGGCACAGTGTGTGTCAGTGTGTGAACAGACCGGGCTCAGTGTGTGTCAGTGTGTGAACAGACCGGGCTCAGTGTGTGTCAGTGTGTGAACAGACCGGGCTCAGTGTGTGTCAGTGTGTGAACAGACCGGGCTCAGTGTTTGTCAGTGTGTGAACAGACCGGGCTCAGTGTGTGTGCGTGTGTGAACAGACCGGGCTCAGTGTGTGTCAGTGTGTGAACAGACCGGGCTCAGTGTGTGTCTGTGTGTGAACAGACCGGGCTCAGTGTGTGTAAGTGTGTGAACAGACCGTGCTCAGTGTGTGTCAGTGTGTGAACAGACCAGGCTCTGTGTGTGTCAGTGTGTGAACAGACCAGGCTCTGTGTGTGTCCGTGTGTGAACAGACCGTGCTCAGTGTGTGTCTGTGTGTGAACAGACGGGGCTCAGTGTGTGTCCGTGTGTGAACAGTCCGGGCTCAGTGTGTGTCAGTGTGTGAACAGACCGGGCTCAGTGTGTGTCAGTGTGTGAACAGTCCGGGCTCAGTGTGTGTCAGTGTGTGAACAGACCGGGCTCAGTGTGTGTCAGTGAATGAACAAACCGGGCTCAGTGTGTGTCAGTGTGTGAACAGACCAGGCTGTGTGTGTGTCAGTGTGTGAACAGACCAGGCTCTGTGTGTGTCAGTGTGTGAACAGACTGGGCTCAGTGTGTGTCAGTGTGTAAACAGACCGTGCTCAGTGTGTGTCTGTGTGTGAACAGACCGTGCTCAGTGTGTGTCAGTGTGTGAACAGACCGGGCTCAGTGTGTGTCAGTGTGTGAACAGACCGGGCTCAGTGTGTGTCAGTGTGTGAACAGACCGTGCTCAGTGTGTGTCAGTGTGTGAACAGACCAGGCTCAGTGTGTGTCAGTGTGTAAACAGACCGGGCTCGGTCTGTGTCTGTGTGTGAACAGACCGGGCTCAGTGTGTGTCAGTGTGTAAACAGACCAGGCTCAGTGTGTGTCAGTGTGTGAACAGACCGGGCTCAGTGTGTGTCAGTGTGTGAACAGACCGGGCTCAGTGTGTGTCAGTGTGTGAACAGACCTGGCTCAGTGTGTGTCAGTGTGTGAAAAATCCTGGCTCAGTGTGTGTCTGTGTGTGAACAGACCGGGCTCAGTGTTTGTCTGTGTGTGAACAGACCGGGCTCAGTGTTTGTCTGTGTGTGAACAGACCGGGCTCAGTGTTTGTCAGTGTGTGAACAGACCGTGCTCAGTGTGTGTCAGTGTGTGATCAGACCGGGCTCAGTGTGTGTCCGTGTGTGATCAGACGGGGCTCAGTGTGTGTCAGTGTGTGAACAGACCGGGCACAGTGTGTGTCAGTGTGTGTACAGACCAGGCTCAGTGTGTGTCCGTGTGTGAACAGACCGGGCTCAGTGTGTGTCAGTGTGTGAACAGACCGGGCTCAGTGTGTGTCAGTGTGTGAACAGACCGGGCTCAGTGTGTGTCAGTGTGTGAACAGACCGGGCTCAGTGTGTGTCAGTGTGTGAACAGACCGGGCTCAGTGTTTGTCTGTGTGTGAACAGACCGGGCTCAGTCTGTGTCAGTGTGTGAACAGACTGGGCTCAGTGTGTGTCAGTGTGTGAACAGACCGGGCTCAGTGTGTGTCAGTGTGTGAACAGACCGGGCACAGTGTGTGTCAGTGTGTGAACAGACCGGGCTCAGTGTGTGTCAGTGTGTGAACAGACCGGGCTCAGTGTGTGTCAGTGTGTGAACAGACCGGGCTCAGTGTGTGTCAGTGTGTGAACAGACCGGGCTCAGTGTTTGTCTGTGTGTGAACAGACCGGGCTCAGTGTGTGTCTGTGTGTGAACAGACCGGGCTCAGTGTGTGTCAGTGTGTGAACAGACCGGGCTCAGTGTGTGTCCGTGTGTGAACAGACCGGGCTCAGTGTGTGTCAGTGTGTGAACAGACCGGGCTCAGTGTGTGTCAGTGTGTGAACAGACCGGGCTCAGTGTGTGTGCGTGTGTGAACAGACCGGGCTCAGTGTGTGTCAGTGTGTGAACAGACCGGGCTCAGTGTGTGTCAGTGTGTGAACAGACCGAGCTCAGTGTGTGTCAGTGTGTGAACAGACCGAGCTCAGTGTGTGTCAGTGTGTGAACAGTCCTGGCTCAGTGTGTGTCAGTGTGTGAACAGACCGGGCTCAGTGTGTGTCAGTGTATGAACAGACCAGGCTCTGTGTGTGTCCGTGTGTGAACAGACCGTGCTCAGTGTGTGTCAGTGTGTGAACAGACCGGGCTCAGTGTGTGTCAGTGTGTGAACAGTCCGGGCTCAGTGTGTGTCAGTGTGTGAACAGACCCGGCTCAGTGTGTGTCAGTGAGTGAACAAACCGGGCTCAGTGTGTGTCAGTGTGTGAACAGACCAGGCTCTGTGTGTGTCAGTGTGTGAACAGACCAGGCTCTGTGTGTGTCAGTGTGTGAACAGACCGTGCTCAGTGTGTGTCTGTGTGTGAACAGACCGGGCTCAGTGTGTGTCAGTGTGTGAACAGACTGGGCTCAGTGTGTGTCAGTGTGTAAACAGACCGTGCTCAGTGTGTGTCTGTGTGTGAACAGACCGGGCTCAGTGTGTGTCAGTGTGTAAACAGACCGTGCTCAGTGTGTGTCAGTGTGTGAACAGACCGGGCTCAGTGTGTGTCAGTGTGTGAACAGACCGGGCTCAGTGTGTGTCAGTGTGTGAACAGACCGTGCTCAGTGTGTGTCAGTGTGTGAACAGACCAGGCTCAGTGTGTGTCAGTGTGTAAACAGACCGGGCTCGGTCTGTGTCTGTGTGTGAACAGACCGGGCTCAGTGTGTGTCAGTGTGTAAACAGACCAGGCTCAGTGTGTGTCAGTGTGTGAACAGACCGGGCTCAGTGTGTGTCAGTGTGTGAACAGACCGGGCTCAGTGTGTGTCAGTGTGTGAACAGACCGTGCTCAGTGTGTGTCAGTGTGTGAACAGACCGGGCTCAGTGTGTGTCTGTGTGTGAACAGACCGGGCTCAGTGTTTGTCTGTGTGTGAACAGACCGGGCTCAGTGTTTGTCTGTGTGTGAACAGACCGGGCTCAGTGTTTGTCAGTGTGTGAACAGACCGGGCTCAGTGTGTGTCAGTGTGTGAACAGACCGTGCTCAGTGTGTGTCAGTGTGTGAACAGACCGGGGTCAGTGTGTGAACAGACCGGGCTCAGTGTGTGTCAGTGTGTGAACAGACCGTGCTCAGTGTGTGTCAGTGTGTGAACAGACCAGGCTCAGTGTGTGTCAGTGTGTGAACAGACCGGGCTCAGTGTGTGTCCGTGTGTGAACAGTCCGGGCTCAGTGTGTGTCAGTGTGTGAACAGACCGGGCTCAGTGTGTGTCAGTGTGTGAACAGTCCGGGCTCAGTGTGTGTCAGTGTGTGAACAGACCGGGCTCAGTGTGTGTCAGTGAATGAACAAACCGGGCTCAGTGTGTGTCAGTGTGTGAACAGACCAGGCTCTGTGTGTGTCAGTGTGTGAACAGACCGGGCTCAGTGTGTGTGCGTGTGTGAACAGACCGGGCTCAGTGTGTGTCAGTGTGTGAACAGACCGGGCTCAGTGTGTGTCCGTGTGTGAACAGACCAGGCTCTGTGTGTGTCAGTGTGTGAACAGACCGTGCTCAGTGTGTGTCTGTGTGTGAACAGACCGGGCTCAGTGTGTGTCCGTGTGTAAACAGACCGTGCTCAGTGTGTGTCAGTGTGTGAACAGACCCGGCTCAGTGTGTGTCAGTGAGTGAACAAACCGGGCTCAGTGTGTGTCAGTGTGTGAACAGACCAGGCTCTGTGTGTGTCAGTGTGTGAACAGACCGGGCTCAGTGTGTGTCAGTGTGTGAACAGACTGGGCTCAGTGTGTGTCAGTGTGTAAACAGACCGTGCTCAGTGTGTGTCTGTGTGTGAACAGACCGGGCTCAGTGTGTGTCAGTGTGTAAACAGACCGTGCTCAGTGTGTGTCAGTGTGTGAACAGACCGGGCTCAGTGTGTGTCAGTGTGTGAACAGACCGGGCTCAGTGTGTGTCAGTGTGTGAACAGACCGTGCTCAGTGTGTGTCAGTGTGTGAACAGACCAGGCTCAGTGTGTGTCAGTGTGTAAACAGACCGGGCTCGGTCTGTGTCTGTGTGTGAACAGACCGGGCTCAGTGTGTGTCAGTGTGTAAACAGACCAGGCTCAGTGTGTGTCAGTGTGTGAACAGACCGGGCTCAGTGTGTGTCAGTGTGTGAACAGACCGGGCTCAGTGTGTGTCAGTGTGTGAACAGACCTGGCTCAGTGTGTGTCAGTGTGTGAAAAATCCTGGCTCAGTGTGTGTCTGTGTGTGAACAGACCGGGCTCAGTGTTTGTCTGTGTGTGAACAGACCGGGCTCAGTGTTTGTCTGTGTGCGAACAGACCGGGCTCAGTGTTTGTCAGTGTGTGAACAGACCGGGCTCAGTGTGTGTCAGTGTGTGAACAGACCGTGCTCAGTGTGTGTCAGTGTGTGAACAGACCAGGCTCAGTGTGTGTCAGTGTGTGAACAGACCGGGCTCAGTGTGTGTCAGTGTGTGATCAGACCGGGCTCAGTGTGTGTCCGTGTGTGATCAGACGGGGCTCAGTGTGTGTCAGTGTGTGAACAGACCGGGCACAGTGTGTGTCAGTGTGTGTACAGACCAGGCTCAGTGTGTGTCCGTGTGTGAACAGACCGGGCTCAGTGTGTGTCAGTGTGTGAACAGACCGGGCTCAGTGTGTGTC
Source organism: Chiloscyllium plagiosum (assembly GCF_037043375.1). Taxonomy (NCBI): domain Eukaryota; kingdom Metazoa; phylum Chordata; class Chondrichthyes; order Orectolobiformes; family Hemiscylliidae; genus Chiloscyllium; species Chiloscyllium plagiosum. The sequence goes on along the minus strand of NW_028270139.1, from coordinate 169,678,120 downwards.
AGTGTGTGAACAGACCGGGCTCAGTGTGTGTCAGTGTGTGAACAGACCGGGCTCAGTGTGTGTCAGTGTGTGAACAGACCGGGCTCAGTGTTTGTCTGTGTGTGAACAGACCGGGCTCAGTCTGTGTCAGTGTGTGAGCAGACCGGGCTCAGTGTGTGTCAGTGTGTGAACAGACCGGGCTCAGTGTGTGTCAGTGTGTGAACAGACCGGGCACAGTGTGTGTCAGTGTGTGAACAGACCGGGCTCAGTGTGTGTCAGTGTGTGAACAGACCGGGCTCAGTGTGTGTCAGTGTGTGAACAGACCGGGCTCAGTGTGTGTCAGTGTGTGAACAGACCGGGCTCAGTGTTTGTCTGTGTGTGAACAGACCGGGCTCAGTGTGTGTGCGTGTGTGAACAGACCGGGCTCAGTGTGTGTCAGTGTGTGAACAGACCGGGCTCAGTGTGTGTCCGTGTGTGAACAGACCGGGCTCAGTGTGTGTCAGTGTGTGAACAGACCGGGCTCAGTGTGTGTCAGTGTGTGAACAGACCGGGCTCAGTGTGTGTCAGTGTGTGAACAGACCAGGCTCTGTGTGTGTCCGTGTGTGAACAGACCGTGCTCAGTGTGTGTCTGTGTGTGAACAGACCGGGCTCAGTCTGTGTCCGTGTGTGAACAGTCCGGGCTCAGTGTGTGTCAGTGTGTGAACAGACCGGGCTCAGTGTGTGTCCGTGTGTGAACAGACCCGGCTCAGTGTGTGTCAGTGAGTGAACAAACCGGGCTCAGTGTGTGTCAGTGTGTGAACAGACCAGGCTCTGTGTGTGTCAGTGTGTGAACAGACCAGGCTCTGTGTGTGTCAGTGTGTGAACAGACCGTGCTCAGTGTGTGTCTGTGTGTGAACAGACTGGGCTCAGTGTGTGTCCGTGTGTAAACAGACCGTGCTCAGTGTGTGTCAGTGTGTGAACAGACCCGGCTCAGTGTGTGTCAGTGAGTGAACAAACCGGGCTCAGTGTGTGTCAGTGTGTGAACAGACCAGGCTCTGTGTGTGTCAGTGTGTGAACAGACCGGGCTCAGTGTGTGTCAGTGTGTGAACAGACTGGGCTCAGTGTGTGTCAGTGTGTAAACAGACCGTGCTCAGTGTGTGTCTGTGTGTGAACAGACCGGGCTCAGTGTGTGTCAGTGTGTAAACAGACCGTGCTCAGTGTGTGTCAGTGTGTGAACAGACCGGGCTCAGTGTGTGTCAGTGTGTGAACAGACCGGGCTCAGTGTGTGTCAGTGTGTGAACAGACCGTGCTCAGTGTGTGTCAGTGTGTGAACAGACCAGGCTCAGTGTGTGTCAGTGTGTAAACAGACCGGGCTCGGTCTGTGTCTGTGTGTGAACAGACCGGGCTCAGTGTGTGTCAGTGTGTAAACAGACCAGGCTCAGTGTGTGTCAGTGTGTGAACAGACCGGGCTCAGTGTGTGTCAGTGTGTGAACAGACCGGGCTCAGTGTGTGTCAGTGTGTGAACAGACCGTGCTCAGTGTGTGTCAGTGTGTGAACAGACCGGGCTCAGTGTGTGTCTGTGTGTGAACAGACCGGGCTCAGTGTTTGTCTGTGTGTGAACAGACCGGGCTCAGTGTTTGTCTGTGTGTGAACAGACCGGGCTCAGTGTTTGTCAGTGTGTGAACAGACCGGGCTCAGTGTGTGTCAGTGTGTGAACAGACCGTGCTCAGTGTGTGTCAGTGTGTGAACAGACCCGGCTCAGTGTGTGTCAGTGTGTGAACAGACCGGGCTCAGTGTGTGTCAGTGTGTGATCAGACCGGGCTCAGTGTGTGTCCGTGTGTGATCAGACGGGGCTCAGTGTGTGTCAGTGTGTGAACAGACCGGGCACAGTGTGTGTCAGTGTGTGTACAGACCGGGCACAGTGTGTGTCCGTGTGTGAACAGACCGGGCTCAGTGTGTGTCAGTGTGTGAACAGACCGGGCTCAGTGTGTGTCAGTGTGTGAACAGACCGGGCTCAGTGTGTGTCAGTGTGTGAACAGACCGGGCTCAGTGTGTGTCAGTGTGTGAACAGACCGGGCTCAGTGTTTGTCTGTGTGTGAACAGACCGGGCTCAGTCTGTGTCAGTGTGTGAACAGACCGGGCTCAGTGTGTGTCAGTGTGTGAACAGACCGGGCTCAGTGTGTGTCAGTGTGTGAACAGACCGGGCTCAGTGTGTGTCAGTGTGTGAACAGACCGGGCTCAGTGTTTGTCTGTGTGTGAACAGACCGGGCTCAGTGTGTGTCAGTGTGTGAACAGACCGGGCTCAGTGTGTGTCAGTGTGTGAACAGACCGGGCTCAGTGTTTGTCTGTGTGTGAACAGACCGGGCTCAGTCTGTGTCAGTGTGTGAACAGACCGGGCTCAGTCTGTGTCAGTGTGTGAACAGACCGGGCTCAGTGTGTGTCCGTGTGTGAACAGACCGGGCTCAGTGTGTGTCAGTGTGTGAACAGACCGGGCTCAGTGTGTGTCAGTGTGTGAACAGACCGGGCTCAGTGTGTGTCAGTGTGTAAACAGACCAGGCTCAGTGTGTGTCAGTGTGTGAACAGACCGTGCTCAGTGTGTGTCAGTGTGTGAACAGACCGGGCTCAGTGTGTGTCTGTGTGTGAACAGACCGGGCTCAGTGTTTGTCTGTGTGTGAACAGACCGGGCTCAGTGTTTGTCTGTGTGTGAACAGACCGGGCTCAGTGTTTGTCAGTGTGTGAACAGACCGGGCTCAGTGTGTGTCAGTGTGTGAACAGACCGTGCTCAGTGTGTGTCAGTGTGTGAACAGACCAGGCTCAGTGTGTGTCAGTGTGTGAACAGACCGGGCTCAGTGTGTGTCAGTGTGTGATCAGACCGGGCTCAGTGTGTGTCCGTGTGTGATCAGACGGGGCTCAGTGTGTGTCAGTGTGTGAACAGACCGGGCACAGTGTGTGTCAGTGTGTGTACAGACCGGGCTCAGTGTGTGTCCGTGTGTGAACAGACCGGGCTCAGTGTGTGTCAGTGTGTGAACAGACCGGGCTCAGTGTGTGTCAGTGTGTGAACAGACCGGGCTCAGTGTGTGTCAGTGTGTGAACAGACCGGGCTCAGTGTGTGTCAGTGTGTGAACAGACCGGGCTCAGTGTTTGTCTGTGTGTGAACAGACCGGGCTCAGTGTGTGTCAGTGAGTGAACAGACCGGGCTCAGTGTGTGTCAGTGTGTGAACAGACCGGGCTCAGTGTGTGTCAGTGTGTGAACAGACCGGGCTCAGTGTGTGTCAGTGTGTGAACAGACCGGGCTCAGTGTTTGTCTGTGTGTGAACAGACCGGGCTCAGTGTGTGTCAGTGTGTGAACAGACCGGGCTCAGTGTGTGTCAGTGTGTGAACAGACTGGGCTCAGTGTGTGTCAGTGTGTGAACAGACCAGGCTCAGTGTGTGTCAGTGCGTGAACAGACCGGGCTCAGTGTGTGTCAGTGCGTGAACAGACCGGGCTCAGTGTTTGTCAGTGTGTGTACAGACCGGGCTCAGTGTGTGTCAGTGTGTGAACAGACCGGGCTCAGTGTGTGTCAGTGTGTGAACAGACCGGGCTCAGTGTGTGTCAGTGTGTGAACAGACCGGGCTCAGTGTGTGTCAGTGTGTGAACAGACCGGGCTCAGTGTTTGTCTGTGTGTGAACAGACCGGGCTCAGTCTGTGTCAGTGTGTGAACAGACTGGGCTCAGTGTGTGTCAGTGTGTGAACAGACCGGGCTCAGTGTGTGTCCGTGTGTGAACAGACCGGGCTCAGTGTGTGTCAGTGTGTAAACAGACCGGGCTCAGTGTGTGTCAGTGTGTAAACAGACCGGGCTCAGTGTGTGTCAGTGTGTGAACAGACCGGGCTCAGTGTGTGTCAGTGTGTGAACAGACCGGGCTCAGTGTGTGTCAGTGTGTGAACAGACCGGGCTCAGTGTGTGTCAGTGTGTGAACAGACCGGGCTCAGTGTGTGTCAGTGTGTGAACAGACCGGGCTCAGTGTGTGTCAGTGTGTGAACAGACCGGGCTCAGTGTGTGTCAGTGTGTGAACAGACCGGGCTCAGTGTTTGTCTGTGTGTGAACAGACCGGGCTCAGTCTGTGTCAGTGTGTGAACAGACTGGGCTCAGTGTGTGTCCGTGTGTGAACAGACCGTGCTCAGTGTGTGTCAGTGTGTAAACAGACCGTGCTCAGTGTGTGTCCGTGTGTGAACAGACCGTGCTCAGTGTGTGTCAGTGTGTGAACAGACCGGGCTCAGTGTGTGTCCGTGTGTGAACAGACCGGGCTCAGTGTGTGTCAGTGTGTAAACAGACCGGGCTCAGTGTGTGTCAGTGTGTAAACAGACCGGGCTCAGTGTGTGTTCGTGTGTGAACAGACCGGGCTCAGTGTGTGTCAGTGTGTGAACAGACCGGGCTCAGTGTTTGTCTGTGTGTGAACAGACCGGGCTCAGTGTGTGTCAGTGTGTGAACAGACCGGGCACAGTGTGTGTCAGTGTGTGTACAGACCGGGCTCAGTGTGTGTCCGTGTGTGAACAGACCGGGCTCAGTGTGTGTCAGTGTGTGAACAGACCGGGCTCAGTGTGTGTCAGTGTGTGAACAGACCGGGCTCAGTGTTTGTCTGTGTGTGAACAGACCGGGCTCAGTGTTTGTCTGTGTGTGAACAGACCGGGCTCAGTGTTTGTCAGTGTGTGAACAGACCGGGCTCAGTGTGTGTCAGTGTGTGAACAGACCGTGCTCAGTGTGTGTCAGTGTGTGAACAGACCAGGCTCAGTGTGTGTCAGTGTGTGAACAGACCGGGCTCAGTGTGTGTCAGTGTGTGATCAGACCGGGCTCAGTGTGTGTCCGTGTGTGATCAGACGGGGCTCAGTGTGTGTCAGTGTGTGAACAGACCGGGCACAGTGTGTGTCAGTGTGTGTACAGACCGGGCTCAGTGTGTGTCCGTGTGTGAACAGACCGGGCTCAGTGTGTGTCAGTGTGTGAACAGACCGGGCTCAGTGTGTGTCAGTGTGTGAACAGACCGGGCTCAGTGTGTGTCAGTGTGTGAACAGACCGGGCTCAGTGTGTGTCTGTGTGTGAACAGACCGGGCTCAGTGTTTGTCTGTGTGTGAACAGACCGGGCTCAGTGTGTGTCAGTGTGTGAACAGACCGGGCTCAGTGTGTGTCAGTGTGTGAACAGACTGGGCTCAGTGTGTGTCAGTGTGTGAACAGACCAGGCTCAGTGTGTGTCAGTGCGTGAACAGACCGGGCTCAGTGTGTGTCAGTGCGTGAACAGACCGGGCTCAGTGTTTGTCAGTGTGTGTACAGACCGGGCTCAGTGTGTGTCAGTGTGTGAACAGACCGGGCTCAGTGTGTGTCAGTGTGTGAACAGACCGGGCTCAGTGTGTGTCAGTGTGTGAACAGACCGGGCTCAGTGTGTGTCAGTGTGTGAACAGACCGGGCTCAGTGTTTGTCTGTGTGTGAACAGACCGGGCTCAGTCTGTGTCAGTGTGTGAACAGACTGGGCTCAGTGTGTGTCAGTGTGTGAACAGACCGGGCTCAGTGTGTGTCAGTGTGTGAACAGACCGGGCTCAGTGTGTGTCCGTGTGTGAACAGACCGGGCTCAGTGTGTGTCAGTGTGTAAACAGACCGGGCTCAGTGTGTGTCAGTGTGTAAACAGACCGGGCTCAGTGTGTGTTCGTGTGTGAACAGACCGGGCTCAGTGTGTGTCAGTGTGTGAACAGACCGGGCTCAGTGTTTGTCTGTGTGTGAACAGACCGGGCTCAGTGTGTGTGCATGTGTGAACAGACCGGGCTCAGTGTGTGTCAGTGTGTGAACAGACCGGGCTCAGTGTGTGTCCGTGTGTGAACAGACCGGGCTCAGTGTGTGTCAGTGTGTGAACAGACCGGGCTCAGTGTGTGTCAGTGTGTGAACAGACCGGGCTCAGTCTGTGTCAGTGTGTGAACAGACCGGGCTCAGTCTGTGTCAGTGTGTGAACAGACCGGGCTCAGTGTGTGTCCGTGTGTGAACAGACCGGGCTCAGTGTGTGTCAGTGTGTGAACAGACCGGGCTCAGTGTGTGTCAGTGTGTGAACAGACCGGGCTCAGTGTGTGTCAGTGTGTGAACAGACCGGGCTCAGTGTTTGTCTGTGTGTGAACAGACCGGGCTCAGTGTGTGTCCGTGTGTGAACAGACCGGGCTCAGTGTGTGTCCGTGTGTGAACAGATTGGGCTCAGTGTGTGTCAGTGTGTGAACAGACTGGGCTCAGTGTGTGTCAGTGTGTGAACAGACCGGGCTCAGTGTGTGTCAGTGTGTGAACAGACCGGGCTCAGTGTGTGTCAGTGTGTGAACAGACCGGGCTCAGTGTGTGTCCGTGTGTGAACAGACCGGGCTCAGTGTGTGTCAGTGTGTAAACAAACCGGGCTCAGTGTGTGTCAGTGTGTAAACAGACCGGGCTCAGTGTGTGTCAGTGTGTGAACAGACCGGGCTCAGTGTGTGTCAGTGTGTGAACAGACCGGGCTCAGTGTGTGTCCGTGTGTGAACAGACCGGGCTCAGTGTGTGTCAGTGTGTGAACAGACCGGGCTCAGTGTGTGTCAGTGTGTGAACAGACCGGGCTCAGAGTTTGTCTGTGTGTGAACAGACCGGGCTCAGTGTGTGTCAGTGTGTGAACAGACCGGGCTCAGTGTGTGTCCGTGTGTGAACAGACCGGGCTCAGTGTGTGTCAGTGTGTGAACAGACCGGGCTCAGTGTGTGTCCGTGTGTGAACAGACCGGGCTCAGTGTGTGTCAGTGTGCACAGACCGGGCTCAGTGTGTGTCAGTGAGTGAACAGACCGGGCTCAGTGTGTGTCAGTGTGTGAACAGACCGGGCTCAGTGTGTGTCAGTGTGTGAACAGACGGGGCTCAGTGTGTGTCAGTGTGTGAACAGACCGGGCTCAGTGTGTGTCAGTGTGTGAACAGACCGGGCTCAGTGTGTGTCAGTGTGTGAACAGACCGGGCTCAGTGTGTGTCCGTGTGTGAACAGACCGGGCTCAGTGTGTGTCAGTGTGTGAACAGACCGGGCTCAGTGTGTGTCAGTGTGTGAACAGACCGGGCTCAGTGTGTGTCAGTGTGTGAACAGACCGGGCTCAGTGTTTGTCAGTGTGTGAACAGACCGGGCTCAGTGTGTGTCAGTGTGTAAACAGACCGGGCTCAGTGTGTGTCAGTGTGTGAACAGACCGGGCTCAGTTTGTGTCAGTGTGTGAACAGACCGGGCTCAGTGTGTGTCAGTGTGTGAACAGACCGGGCTCAGTGTGTGTCAGTGTGTGAACAGACGGGGCTCAGTGTGTGTCAGTGTGTGAACAGACCGGGCTCAGTGTGTGTCAGTGTGTGAACAGACCGGGCTCAGTGTGTGTCAGTGTGTGAACAGACCGGGCTCAGTGTGTGTCCGTGTGTGAACAGACCGGGCTCAGTGTGTGTCAGTGTGTGAACAGACCGGGCTCAGTGTGTGTCAGTGTGTGAACAGACCGGGCTCAGTGTGTGTCAGTGTGTGAACAGACCGGGCTCAGTGTGTGTCAGTGTGTGAACAGACCGGGCTCAGTGTGTGTCAGTGTGTGATCAGACCAGGCTCAGTCTGTGTCAGTGTGTGAACAGACCGGGCTCAGTGTGTGTCAGTGTGTGAACAGACCGGGCTCAGTGTGTGTCAGTGTGTGAACAGACCGGGCTCAGTGTGTGTCAGTGTGTGAACAGACCGGGCTCAGTGTGTGTCAGTGTGTGAACAGACCGGGCTCAGTGTGTGTCAGTGTGTGAACAGACCGGGCTCAGTGTGTGTCAGTGTGTGAACAGACCGGGCTCAGTGTGTGTCCGTCTGTGAACAGACCGGGCTCAGTGTTTGTCTGTGTGTGAACAGACCGGGCTCAGTGTGTGTCCGTGTGTGAACAGACCGGGCTCAGTGTGTGTCCGTGTGTGAACAGATTGGGCTCAGTGTGTGTCAGTGTGTGAACAGACTGGGCTCAGTGTGTGTCAGTGTGTGAACAGACCGGGCTCAGTGTGTGTCAGTGTGTGAACAGACCGGGCTCAGTGTGTGTCAGTGTGTGAACAGACCGGGCTCAGTGTGTGTCCGTGTGTGAACAGACCGGGCTCAGTGTGTGTCAGTGTGTGAACAGTCCGGGCTCAGTGTTTGTCTGTGTGTGAACAGACCGGGCTCAGTGTGTGTGCATGTGTGAACAGACCGGGCTCAGTGTGTGTCAGTGTGTGAACAGACCGGGCTCAGTGTGTGTCCGTGTGTGAACAGACCGGGCTCAGTGTGTGTCAGTGTGTGAACAGACCGGGCTCAGTGTGTGTCAGTGTGTGAACAGACCGGGCTCAGTGTGTGTCAGTGTGTGAACAGACCGGGCACAGTGTGTGTCCGTGTGTGAACAGACCGGGCACAGTGTGTGTCCGTGTGTGAACAGACCGGGCACAGTGTGTGTCCGTGTGTGAACAGACCGGGCTCAGTGTGTGTCAGTGTGTGAACAGACCGGGCTCAGTGTGTGTCAGTGTGTGAACAGACCGGGCTCAGTCTGTGTCAGTGTGTGAACAGACCGGGCTCAGTCTGTGTCAGTGTGTGAACAGACCGGGCTCAGTGTGTGTCAGTGTGTGAACAGACCGGGCTCAGTGTGTGTCAGTGTGTGAACAGACCGGGCTCAGTGTGTGTCAGTGTGTGAACAGACCGGGCTCAGTGTGTGTCAGTGTGTGAACAGACTGGGCTCAGTGTGTGTCAGTGTGTGAACAGACCAGGCTCAGTGTGTGTCAGTGCGTGAACACACCGGGCTCAGTGTGTGTCAGTGCGTGAACAGACCGGGCTCAGTGTTTGTCAGTGTGTGTACAGACCGGGCTCAGTGTGTGTCAGTGTGTGAACAGACCGGGCTCAGTGTGTGTCAGTGTGTGAACAGACCGGGCTCAGTGTGTGTCAGTGTGTGAACAGACCGGGCTCAGTGTGTGTCAGTGTGTGAACAGACCGGGCTCAGTGTGTGTCAGTGTGTGAACAGACCGGGCTCAGTGTGTGTCAGTGTGTGAACAGACCGGGCTCAGTGTGTGTCAGTGTGTGAACAGACCGGGCTCAGTGTGTGTCAGTGTGTGAACAGACCGGGCTCAGTGTTTGTCTGTGTGTGAACAGACCGGGCTCAGTCTGTGTCAGTGTGTGAACAGACTGGGCTCAGTGTGTGTCAGTGTGTGAACAGACCGGGCTCAGTGTGTGTCAGTGTGTGAACAGACCGGGCTCAGTGTGTGTCCGTGTGTGAACAGACCGGGCTCAGTGTGTGTCAGTGTGTAAACAGACCGGGCTCAGTGTGTGTCAGTGTGTAAACAGACCGGGCTCAGTGTGTGTTCGTGTGTGAACAGACCGGGCTCAGTGTGTGTCAGTGTGTGAACAGTCCGGGCTCAGTGTTTGTCTGTGTGTGAACAGACCGGGCTCAGTGTGTGTGCATGTGTGAACAGACCGGGCTCAGTGTGTGTCAGTGTGTGAACAGACCGGGCTCAGTGTGTGTCCGTGTGTGAACAGACCGGGCTCAGTGTGTGTCAGTGTGTGAACAGACCGGGCTCAGTGTGTGTCAGTGTGTGAACAGACCGGGCTCAGTGTGTGTCAGTGTGTGAACAGACCGGGCTCAGTCTGTGTCAGTGTGTGAACAGACCGGGCTCAGTCTGTGTCAGTGTGTGAACAGACCGGGCTCAGTGTGTGTCCGTGTGTGAACAGACCGGGCTCAGTGTGTGTCAGTGTGTGAACAGACCGGGCTCAGTGTGTGTCAGTGTGTGAACAGACCGGGCTCAGTGTGTGTCAGTGTGTGAACAGACCGGGCTCAGTGTTTGTCTGTGTGTGAACAGACCGGGCTCAGTGTGTGTCCGTGTGTGAACAGACCGGGCTCAGTGTGTGTCCGTGTGTGAACAGATTGGGCTCAGTGTGTGTCAGTGTGTGAACAGACTGGGCTCAGTGTGTGTCAGTGTGTGAACAGACCGGGCTCAGTGTGTGTCAGTGTGTGAACAGACCGGGCTCAGTGTGTGTCAGTGTGTGAACAGACCGGGCTCAGTGTGTGTCCGTGTGTGAACAGACCGGGCTCAGTGTGTGTCAGTGTGTAAACAAACCGGGCTCAGTGTGTGTCAGTGTGTAAACAGACCGGGCTCAGTGTGTGTCAGTGTGTGAACAGACCGGGCTCAGTGTGTGTCAGTGTGTGAACAGACCGGGCTCAGTGTGTGTCCGTGTGTGAACAGACCGGGCTCAGTGTGTGTCAGTGTGTGAACAGACCGGGCTCAGTGTGTGTCAGTGTGTGAACAGACCGGGCTCAGAGTTTGTCTGTGTGTGAACAGACCGGGCTCAGTGTGTGTCAGTGTGTGAACAGACCGGGCTCAGTGTGTGTCCGTGTGTGAACAGACCGGGCTCAGTGTGTGTCAGTGTGTGAACAGACCGGGCTCAGTGTGTGTCCGTGTGTGAACAGACCGGGCTCAGTGTGTGTCAGTGTGCACAGACCGGGCTCAGTGTGTGTCAGTGAGTGAACAGACCGGGCTCAGTGTGTGTCAGTGTGTGAACAGACCGGGCTCAGTGTGTGTCAGTGTGTGAACAGACGGGGCTCAGTGTGTGTCAGTGTGTGAACAGACCGGGCTCAGTGTGTGTCAGTGTGTGAACAGACCGGGCTCAGTGTGTGTCAGTGTGTAAACAGACCGGGCTCAGTGTGTGTCAGTGTGTGAACAGACCGGGCTCAGTTTGTGTCAGTGTGTGAACAGACCGGGCTCAGTGTGTGTCAGTGTGTGAACAGACGGGGCTCAGTGTGTGTCAGTGTGTGAACAGACCGGGCTCAGTGTGTGTCAGTGTGTGAACAGACCGGGCTCAGTGTGTGTCAGTGTGTGAACAGACCGGGCTCAGTGTGTGTCAGTGTGTGAACAGACCGGGCTCAGTGTGTGTCCGTGTGTGAACAGACCGGGCTCAGTGTGTGTCAGTGTGTGAACAGACCGGGCTCAGTGTGTGTCAGTGTGTGAACAGACCGGGCTCAGTGTGTGTCAGTGTGTGAACAGACCGGGCTCAGTGTGTGTCAGTGTGTGAACAGACCGGGCTCAGTGTGTGTCAGTGTGTGATCAGACCAGGCTCAGTGTGTGTCAGTGTGTGAACAGACCGGGCTCAGTGTGTGTCAGTGTGTGAACAGACCGGGCTCAGTGTGTGTCAGTGTGTGAACAGACCGGGCTCAGTGTGTGTCAGTGTGTGAACAGACTGGGCTCAGTGTGTGTCAGTGTGTGAACAGACCAGGCTCAGTGTGTGTCAGTGCGTGAACACACCGGGCTCAGTGTGTGTCAGTGCGTGAACAGACCGGGCTCAGTGTTTGTCAGTGTGTGTACAGACCGGGCTCAGTGTGTGTCAGTGTGTGAACAGACCGGGCTCAGTGTGTGTCAGTGTGTGAACAGACCGGGCTCAGTGTGTGTCAGTGTGTGAACAGACCGGGCTCAGTGTGTGTCAGTGTGTGAACAGACCGGGCTCAGTGTGTGTCAGTGTGTGAACAGACCGGGCTCAGTGTGTGTCAGTGTGTGAACAGACCGGGCTCAGTGTGTGTCAGTGTGTGAACAGACCGGGCTCAGTGTGTGTCAGTGTGTGAACAGACCGGGCTCAGTGTTTGTCTGTGTGTGAACAGACCGGGCTCAGTCTGTGTCAGTGTGTGAACAGACTGGGCTCAGTGTGTGTCAGTGTGTGAACAGACCGGGCTCAGTGTGTGTCAGTGTGTGAACAGACCGGGCTCAGTGTGTGTCCGTGTGTGAACAGACCGGGCTCAGTGTGTGTCAGTGTGTAAACAGACCGGGCTCAGTGTGTGTCAGTGTGTAAACAGACCGGGCTCAGTGTGTGTTCGTGTGTGAACAGACCGGGCTCAGTGTGTGTCAGTGTGTGAACAGTCCGGGCTCAGTGTTTGTCTGTGTGTGAACAGACCGGGCTCAGTGTGTGTGCATGTGTGAACAGACCGGGCTCAGTGTGTGTCAGTGTGTGAACAGACCGGGCTCAGTGTGTGTCCGTGTGTGAACAGACCGGGCTCAGTGTGTGTCAGTGTGTGAACAGACCGGGCTCAGTGTGTGTCAGTGTGTGAACAGACCGGGCTCAGTGTGTGTCAGTGTGTGAACAGACCGGGCTCAGTCTGTGTCAGTGTGTGAACAGACCGGGCTCAGTCTGTGTCAGTGTGTGAACAGACCGGGCTCAGTGTGTGTCCGTGTGTGAACAGACCGGGCTCAGTGTGTGTCAGTGTGTGAACAGACCGGGCTCAGTGTGTGTCAGTGTGTGAACAGACCGGGCTCAGTGTGTGTCAGTGTGTGAACAGACCGGGCTCAGTGTTTGTCTGTGTGTGAACAGACCGGGCTCAGTGTGTGTCCGTGTGTGAACAGACCGGGCTCAGTGTGTGTCCGTGTGTGAACAGATTGGGCTCAGTGTGTGTCAGTGTGTGAACAGACTGGGCTCAGTGTGTGTCAGTGTGTGAACAGACCGGGCTCAGTGTGTGTCAGTGTGTGAACAGACCGGGCTCAGTGTGTGTCAGTGTGTGAACAGACCGGGCTCAGTGTGTGTCCGTGTGTGAACAGACCGGGCTCAGTGTGTGTCAGTGTGTAAACAAACCGGGCTCAGTGTGTGTCAGTGTGTAAACAGACCGGGCTCAGTGTGTGTCAGTGTGTGAACAGACCGGGCTCAGTGTGTGTCAGTGTGTGAACAGACCGGGCTCAGTGTGTGTCCGTGTGTGAACAGACCGGGCTCAGTGTGTGTCAGTGTGTGAACAGACCGGGCTCAGTGTGTGTCAGTGTGTGAACAGACCGGGCTCAGAGTTTGTCTGTGTGTGAACAGACCGGGCTCAGTGTGTGTCAGTGTGTGAACAGACCGGGCTCAGTGTGTGTCCGTGTGTGAACAGACCGGGCTCAGTGTGTGTCAGTGTGTGAACAGACCGGGCTCAGTGTGTGTCCGTGTGTGAACAGACCGGGCTCAGTGTGTGTCAGTGTGCACAGACCGGGCTCAGTGTGTGTCAGTGAGTGAACAGACCGGGCTCAGTGTGTGTCAGTGTGTGAACAGACCGGGCTCAGTGTGTGTCAGTGTGTGAACAGACGGGGCTCAGTGTGTGTCAGTGTGTAAACAGACCGGGCTCAGTGTGTGTCAGTGTGTGAACAGACCGGGCTCAGTGTGTGTCAGTGTGTGAACAGACCGGGCTCAGTGTGTGTCAGTGTGTGAACAGACGGGGCTCAGTGTGTGTCAGTGTGTAAACAGACCGGGCTCAGTGTGTGTCAGTGTGTGAACAGACTGGGCTCAGTGTGTGTCAGTGTGTAAACAGACCGGGCTCAGTGTGTGTCAGTGTGTGAACAGACCGGGCTCAGTTTGTGTCAGTGTGTGAACAGACCGGGCTCAGTGTGTGTCAGTGTGTGAACAGACGGGGCTCAGTGTGTGTCAGTGTGTGAACAGACCGGGCTCAGTGTGTGTCAGTGTGTGAACAGACCGGGCTCAGTGTGTGTCAGTGTGTGAACAGACCGGGCTCAGTGTGTGTCAGTGTGTGAACAGACCGGGCTCAGTGTGTGTCCGTGTGTGAACAGACCGGGCTCAGTGTGTGTCAGTGTGTGAACAGACCGGGCTCAGTGTGTGTCAGTGTGTGAACAGACCGGGCTCAGTGTGTGTCAGTGTGTGAACAGACCGGGCTCAGTGTGTGTCAGTGTGTGAACAGACCGGGCTCAGTGTGTGTCAGTGTGTGATCAGACCAGGCTCAGTGTGTGTCAGTGTGTGAACAGACCGGGCTCAGTGTGTGTCAGTGTGTGAACAGACCGGGCTCAGTGTGTGTCAGTGTGTGAACAGTCCGGGCTCAGTGTGTGTCAGTGTGTGAACAGACCGGGCTCAGTGTGTGTCAGTGTGTGAACAGACCGGGCTCAGTGTGTGTCAGTGTGTGAACAGACCGGGCTCAGTGTGTGTCCGTCTGTGAACAGACCGGGCACAGTGTGTGTCAGTGCGTGAACAGACCGGGCTCAGTGTGTGTCAGTGTGTGAACAGACCGGGCTCAGTGTGTGTCAGTGTGTGAACAGACCGGGCTCAGTGTGTGTCAGTGTGTGAACAGACCGGGCACAGTGTGTGTCCGTGTGTGAACAGACCGGGCACAGTGTGTGTCCGTGTGTGAACAGACCGGGCACAGTGTGTGTCCGTGTGTGAACAGACCGGGCTCAGTGTGTGTCAGTGTGTGAACAGACCGGGCACAGTGTGTGTCCGTGTGTGAACAGACCGGGCACAGTGTGTGTCCGTGTGTGAACAGGCCGGGCTCAGTGTGTGTCAGTGTGTGAACAGACCGGGCTCAGTGTGTGTCAGTGTGTGAACAGACCGGGCACAGTGTGTGTCCGTGTGTGAACAGACCGGGCACAGTGTGTGTCCGTGTGTGAACAGACCGGGCACAGTGTGTGTCCGTGTGTGAACAGACCGGGCTCAGTGTGTGTCAGTGTGTGAACAGACCGGGCTCAGTGTGTGTCAGTGTGTGAACAGACCGGGCTCAGTGTGTGTCCGTGTGTGAACAGACCGGGCACAGTGTGTGTCCGTGTGTGAACAGACCGGGCTCAGTGTGTGTCAGTGTGTGAACAGACCGGGCTCAGTGTGTGTCAGTGTGTGAACAGACCGGGCACAGTGTGTGTCCGTGTGTGAACAGACCGGGCACAGTGTGTGTCCGTGTGTGAACAGACCGGGCTCAGTGTGTGTCAGTGTGTGAACAGACCGGGCTCAGTGTGTGTCAGTGTGTGAACAGACCGGGCACAGTGTGTGTCCGTGTGTGAACAGACCGGGCACAGTGTGTGTCCGTGTGTGAACAGACCGGGCTCAGTGTGTGTCAGTGTGTGAACAGACCGGGCTCAGTGTGTGTCAGTGTGTGAACAGACCGGGCTCAGTGTGTGTCAGTGTGTGAACAGACCAGGCTCAGTGTGTGTCAGTGTGTGAACAGACCGTGCTCAGTGTGTGTCAGTGTGTGAACAGACCGGGCTCAGTGTGTGTCAGTGTGTGAACAGACCGGGCTCAGTGTTTGTCAGTGTGTGAACAGACCGGGCTCTGTGTGTATCAGTGTGTGAACAGACCGTGCTCAGTGTGTGTCAGTGTGTGAACAGACCGGGCTCAGTGTGTGTCAGTGTGTGAACAGACCGGGCTCTGTGTGTGTCAGTGTGTGAACAGACCGTGCTCAGTGTGTGTCAGTGTGTGAACAGACCGGGCTCAGTGTGTGTCAGTGTGTGAACAGACCGGGCTCAGTGTGTGTCAGTGTGTGAACAGACCAGGCTCTGTGTGTGTCAGTGTGTGAACAGACCGGGCTCAGTGTGTGTCAGTGAGTGAACAGACCGGGCTCAGTGTGTGTCAGTGTGTGAACAGACCAGGCTCAGTGTGTGTCAGTGTGTGAACAGACCGGGCTCAGTGTGTGTCAGTGAGTGAACAGACCGGGCTCAGTGTGTGTCCGTGTGTGAACAGACCGGGCTCAGTGTGTGTCAGTGTGTGAACAGACCGGGCTCAGTGTGTGTCAGTGTGTAAACAGACCGTGCTCAGTGTGTGTCTGTGTGTGAACAGACCGGGCTCAGTGTGTGTCAGTGTGTAAACAGACCGTGCTCAGTGTGTGTCTGTGTGTGAACAGACCGGGCTCAGTGTGTGTCAGTGTGTGAACAGACCGTGCTCAGTGTGTGTCAGTGTGTGAACAGACCGGGCTCAGTGTGTGTCAGTGTGTGAACAGACCGGGCTCAGTGTGTGTCAGTGTGTGAACAGACCGGGCTCAGTGTGTGTCAGTGTGTGAACAGACCAGGCTCAGTGTGTGTCAGTGTGTGAACAGACCGTGCTCAGTGTGTGTCAGTGTGTGAACAGACCGGGCTCAGTGTGTGTCAGTGTGTGAACAGACCGGGCTCAGTGTGTGTCAGTGTGTGAACAGACCGGGCTCAGTGTGTGTCAGTGTGTGAACAGACCGGGCTCAGTGTGTGTCAGTGTGTGAACAGACCGGGCTCAGTCTGTGTCAGTGTGTGAACAGACCGTGCTCAGTGTGTGTCAGTGTGTGAACAGACCGTGCTCAGTGTGTGTCTGTGTGTGAACAGACCAGGCTCAGTGTGTGTCAGTGTGTGAACAGACCGGGCTCAGTGTGTGTCAGTGTGTGAACAGACCGGGCTCAGTGTGTGTCAGTGTGTGAACAGACCGGGCTCAGTGTGTGTCAGTGTGTGAACAGACCGGGCTCAGTGTGTGTCAGTGTGTGAACAGACCGGGCTCAGTGTGTGTCAGTGTGTGAACAGACCGTGCTCAGTGTGTGTCTGTGTGTAAACAGACCGGGCTCAGTGTATGTAAGTGTGTGAACAGACCGGGCTCAGTGTGTGTCAGTGTGTGAACAGTCCGGGCTCAGTGTGTGTCAGTGTGTGAACAGACCGGGCTCAGTGTGTGTCAGTGTGTGAACAGACCGGGCTCAGTGTGTGTCAGTGTGTGAACAGACCGGGCTCAGTGTGTGTCAGTGTGTGAACAGACCGGGCTCAGTGTGTGTCAGTGTGTGAACAGACCGGGCTCAGTGTGTGTCAGTGTGTGAACAGACCGGGCTCAGTGTGTGTCTGTGTGTGGACAGACCGGGCTCAGTGTGTGTCTGTGTGTGAACAGACCGGGCTCAGTGTGTGTCAGTGTGTGAACAGACCGGGCTCAGTGTGTGTCAGTGTGTGGACTGACCGGGCTCAGTGTGTGTAAGTGTGTGAACAGACCGGGCTCAGTGTGTGTCAGTGTGTGAACAGAACGTGCTCAGTGTGTGTCTGTGTGTGAACAGACCGGGCTCAGTGTGTGTCCGTGTGTGAACAGACCAGGCTCAGTGTGTGTTAGTGTGTGAACAGACCGGGCTCAGTGTGTGTCAGTGTGTAAACAGACCGGGCTCAGTGTGTGTCTGTGTGTGAACAGACCAGGCTCAGTGTGTGTTAGTGTGTGAACAGACCGGGCTCAGTCTGTGTCAGTGTGTGATCAGACCGGGCTCAGTGTGTGTCAGTGTGTGAACAGACCGGGCTCAGTGTTTGTCAGTGTGTGAACAGTCCAGGCTCAGTGTGTGTCAGTGTGTGAACTGACCGGGCTCAGTGTGTCTGAGGCTGATATAGGAAGAGTTTAAGAATACAGTCTGCCTGAGACTGATAGAGCGCGAGTGAGGGAATACAGTCTGACTGCGACTGATAGTGTGAGAGAATACCGTCTGTGTGAGGCTGATAGAGAGAGAGTGAGAGAATACAGTCTGTCTGTGACTGATAGAGAGTGTGAGAGAATACAGTCTGTCTGTGACTGATAGAGAGTGTGAGAGAATACAGTCTGTCTGAGACTGATAGAGAGTGTGAGAGAATACAGTCTGTCTTAGACTGATAGAGTGTGTGAGAGAATACAGTCTGTCTGAGTCTGATAGAGATTGTGAGAGAATACAGTCTATTTGAGACTGATAGAGAGTGTGAGAGAATACAGTCTGTCTGAGACTGATAGAGAGTGTGAGAGAATACAGTCTGTCTGAGACTGATAGAGAGAGTGTGAGAGAATACAGTCTGTCTGAGACTGATAGAGAGTGAGAGAATACAGTCTCTCTGACGCTGATAGAGAGAGAGTGAGAGAATACAGTCTGTCTGAGACTGATAGAGAGAGTGAGAGAATACAGTCTGCCTGAGACTGATAGAGAGAAAGGGAGAGAATACATTCTGCCTAAAACTGATAGAGAGTGTGAGAAAATACAGTCTGCCTGAGGCTGATATCGGAAGAGAGTGAGAATATAATCTGTCTGAGAATGTGAGAGAATACAGTCTGTCTGAGACTGATAGAGAGTGTGAGAGATTACAGTCTGCCTGAGACTGATAGAAAGAGTGTGATAATACAGTCTGTCTGAGACTGATAGAGAGTGTGAGAGATTACAGTCTGCCTGAGACTGATAGAAAGAGTGTGATAATACAGTTTGTCTGAGACTGATAGAGAGAAAGGGAGAGAATACAGTCTGCCTAAAACTGATAGAGAGTGTGAGAAAATACAGTCTGCCTGAGGCTGATATAGGAAGAGTGTGAGAATACAATCTGTTTGAGACTGATAGAGAAAGAGTGCGAGAGAATACAGTCTGTCTGGGCCTGTTAGAGAGCGAGTGTGAGAATACAGTCTGTTTGAGACTGATAGAGAGAAAGTGAGAGAATACAGTCTGCCTGAGACTGATAGAGAGTGTGAGAGAATACAGTCTGTCTGAGCCTGATAGCGAGAGAGTGAGAGAATACAGTCTGTCTGAGACTGATAGAGAGAAAGTGAGAGAATACAGTCTGCCTGAGACTGATAGAGTGAGAGAATACAGTGTGTCTGAGGCTGATAGAGAGAGAGTGAGAGAATACAGTCTGTCTGAGACTGATAGAGAGTGTGAGAGAATACAGTCTGTCTGAGCCTAATAGGGAGCAAGTGTGAGAATACAGTCTGTCTGAGACAGATAGAGAGAAAGTGAGAGAATACAGTCTGCCTGAGACTGATAGAGAGTGTGAGAAAATACAGTCTGCCTGAGGCTGATATAGGAAGAGTATGAGAATACAATTTGTCTGAGCCTGATAGAGAGAGAGTGTGAGAGAATACAGTCTGTCTGAGACTGATAGAGAGAGAGAGAGAGAATACAGTCTGCCTGAGTCGAATAGCGAGAGTGTGAGAGAATACAGTCTGTCTGAGACTGATAGATAAGAGTGTGTGAGAATACAAACTGTCTGAGACTAATAGAGAGAGAGTGTTAAAGAATACAGTCTGCCTGAGTCTGACAGTGAGAGTGTGAGAGAATACTGTCTGCCTGAGACTGATAGAGAGCGAGTGTGAGAATACAGTCTGCCTGAGACTGATAGAAAGAGTGTGAGAGAATACAGTCTGTCTGAGCCTGATAGAGAGCGAGTGTGAGAATACAATCTGCCTGAGACTGATAGAGAGAGAGAGTGAGAGAATACAATCTGCCTGAGACTGATAGCGAGAGAGTGTGAGAATACAGTCTGTCTGAGGCGGATAGAATGAGTTTGAGAGAATACAGTCTGATCATCCTCAATCAGTATCCTGTTCCTGCCTTATCTCCATAACCCTTGATTCCACTATCCTTGAGAGCTCTATCTAACTCTTTCTTAAACGAGTCCAGAGACTGGGCCTCCACTGCCCTCTGGGGCAGAGCATTCCACACAGCCACCACTCTCTGGGTGAAGAAGTTTCTCCTCATCTCTGTCCTAAATGGTCTACCCCGTATTTTTAAGCTGTGTCCTCTGGTTCGGCACTCACCCATCAGCGGAAATATGTTTCCTGCTGCCAGAGTATCCAATCCTTTAATAATCTTATATGTCTCGATCAGATCCCCTCTCAATCTTCTAAACTCAAGGGTATACAAGCCCAGTTGCTCCAGTCTTTCAGTGTAAGGTAATCCTGCCATTCCAGGAATTGGCCTCGTGAACCTACGCTGCACTCCCTCAATAGCCAGATGTCTTTCCTCAAATTTGGAGACCAGAACTGCACACAGTACTCCAGGTGTGGTCTCACCAGGGCCCTGTACAGCTACAGAAGCACCTCTTTGCTTCTATACTCAATCCCACTTGTTATGAAGGCCAGCATGCTATTAGCTTTCTTCACTACCTGCTGTACCTGCATGCTTACCTTCATTGACTGGTGTACAAGAACACCCAGATCTCTCTGTACTGCCCCTTTACCTAAATTGATTCCGTGGGGTAGTAATCTGCCTTCCTGTTCTTGCCACCAAAGTGGATAACCATACATTTATCCACATTAAACTGCATCTGCCATGCATCTGACCACTCACCTAACCTGTCCAGGTCACCCTGTAATCTCCTAACATCCTCCTCACATTTCACCCTGCCACCCAGCTTTGTATCATCAGCAAATTTGCTAATGTTATTGCTAATACCATCTTCTATATCATTAATATATATTGTAAAGAGCTGCGGTCCCAGCACGGATTCCTGTGGTACCCCACTGGTCACTGCCTGCCATTCCGAAAGGGAGCCGTTTATCACTACTCTTTGTCTCCTGTCAGCCAACCAATTTTCAATCCAATCTAGTACTTTGCCCCCAATACCATGCGCCCTAATTTTACTCACTAACCTCCTGTGTGGGACTTTATCAAAAGCTTTCTGAAAGTCCAGGTACACTACATCTACTGGATCTCCCTCATCCATCTTCAGAGTTACATCCTCAAAACATTCCAGAAGATTAGTCAAGCATGATTTCCCTTTCATAAATCCATGCTGACTCTGACCTATCCTGTTACTGCTATCCAGATGTGTTGTAATTTCATCCTTTATAATAGACTCCAACATCTTTCCCACCACTGAGGTCAGACTGGTCTATAATTTCCTGCTTTCTCTCTCCCACCTTTCTTAAAAAGTGGTACAACATTAGCTACCCTCCAATCTGCAGGAACTGATCCTGAATCTATTGAACTCTGGAAAATAATCACCAAGTCACCCACGATTTCTCGAGCCACCTCCTTCAGTGCTCTGGGATGTAGACCATCAGGCCCTGGGGACTTATCAGCCTTCAGACCTAAGAGTCTCTCGAACACCAATTCCTGGCAAATATGAATTCCCTTCAGTTCAGGTCCTTCAGCCACTGTTACCTCAGGGAGATTGCTTGTGTCTTCCCCAGTGAACACAGATATGAAGTATCAATTCAACTCTTCTGCCATTTCTTTGTTTCCTGTAATATATTCCCCTGTTTCTGTCTTCAAGGGCCCAATTTTAGTCTTAACCAATTTTTTCCCTTTCACATACCTAAAAAAGCTTTTACTATCCTCCTTTATATTTTTGGCCAGTTTACCTTCCTGCCTCATTTTATCTCTGCGTATTTCCTTCTTAGTAATCCTCTGTTGTCCTTTAAAAGCTTCCCAGTCCTCCGTTTTCCCACTTATCTTTGCTACGTTATACTTTTTCTCTTTTGACTTTATCTGTTTCTTAACTTCCCTCGTCAGCCACGGCCACCGCTGCCTCCTCATAGGATCTTTCTTCCTTTTTGGAATGAACTGATCCTGCACCTTCTGCATTATATCCAGAAATATCTGCCATTGTTCCTCCACTGTCATCCCTGCTAAGGTATTGCACCTTTGAACTTTGGCCAGCTCCTCCCTCATAGCTCCATAGTTCCCTTTATTCAACTGAAATATTGTCACTTCCAATTGCAGATTGAAGCTTATTGTATTATGGTGACTACTTCCCAATGGCTCCTTCACTTCGAGGTCCCTGACCAATTGTGGTTCGTTGCACAATACCAGATCCAGAATTGCCTTCTCCCTGGTAGGCTCCAGCACCAGCTGTTCTAAGAATCCATCTCGGAGGCACTCCACAAAGTCTCTTTCTTGACGTCCAATACCATCCTGATTCTCCCAGTCTACCTGCATGTTGAAATCCCCCATAACAACTGTAGTAACATCTTTGCGACAGGCCAATTTCAGCTCCTGATTTAACTTACACCCTACATCCAGACTACTGTTTGGGGGCCTGTAGATAACTCCCAAGAGGGTCTTTCTACCCATAGAATTTCTCAGCTCTATCCACACTGACTCTACATCCCCTGATTCTAGGTCCCCCCGCGCAAGAGACTGAATATCATCCCTTACCAACAGGGCCACCCCACCCCCTCTGCCCGTCAGTCTGTCCTTACGATAGCACGTGTAGGCTTGAATATTCATTTCCCAGGCTCTGTCCACTTGAAACCACGTCTCAGTTATCCCCACAATATCGTAGCTGCCAATTTGCAAAAGAGCCTCAAGCTCATCCATCTTATTTCTAATACTTCATGCATTCATATATAGTATTTTTAATTTGTTACTGCCCTCACCCTTCCCATCAACCCCCATTTCACTCAACCTTACAGCATGATCCCTTTCTGATTTTTCTGCCTCATTGATACCGTTGTCTTTCTTGACTTTCCTTGTTCTAACTTTCCCTCCAATTTCCTTCTTAAACTTCCAGTTTGTCCCCTCCCCCCGCTACTTAGTTTGAATGTAGCTGTGTTGCAGTAGCAAACCTGCCTGCCAGAATGCTGGTCCCCAACCTCTTCAGGTGCAAACCGTCTCTTTTGTATAATTTCTGCTTACCACAAAACATACCCCAGTGATCCAAGAATTTAAATCCTTGCTTCCTGCACCAGTTCCCCAGCCACACATTCAAGTCCATTATCTCCCTGTTTCTGGCCTCACCAGCCCGAGGAACTGGAAGCAAACCGGAGATAACCACCTTGGATGTCCTGCTTTTCAGCCTTCTTTCTAGTTCTCCCAAGTCCCACTGTAATATGTTCCTCCTCTTCTTCCCGACATCATTTGTGCCGACATGTACCACCACCTCTGGCTCTTCACCTTCGTCCTTGAGGATTTCCTGCACTCTGTCTGTGATGTCTTTAACCCTGGCACCAGGAAGGCAACACACCATCCTTAAGTCCCGCCTGTTGCCACAGAAACCCCGTTCAGTTCCTCTCACTATGGAGCCCCCTATCACCACGGCTCTGTGCGATGTCTGACTCCTCGGCTCTGCCTCCATGCCAAATTTTGATTGACAGACCTGACCACCTCGCGGACTGGCAGTGTCATCTGTCTACTGTTCCCAAAAGATTCAACTTATTCCTGACAGGTACTTCCCCCAGGGTCTCTTGCACCTGTCTCCTCTCTGCCTTCCTCATCGTCTTCTCTCTTCTGCTCTCTTCTGGTATGGTTGGTGTAATAACCTTGCTGAAGGTCCTGTCCAGAATGATCTCGTTCTCTCGGATGAGCCTAAGGTCCTCGAGTTCTTTCTTCAGTGCTGCGATATGCTCGGTCAGTAGCTGAACGTGCACACACTTTACACAGATATACGAGCCAGACACACCAGAGTCGTTGACCTCCCACATCAAGCACATAGCACACTGAACCAGCTGGGCAGTCATGTCTTCACCCTCTTCAACTGTGTTGAAGAGACAGAGAACACAGTCTAAGACTGATAGACAGACTGTACTCTCTCACACTCTATCAGTCTCAGACAGACTGTACTCTCTCACACTCTATCAGTCTCAGACAGACTGTACTCTCTCACACTCTATCAGTCTCAGAGTGTGAGAGAGTACAGTCTGTCTGAGACTGATAGAGTGTGAGAGAGTACAGTCTGTCTGAGGCTGATAGAGTGTGAGAGAGTACAGTCTGTCTGAGACTGATAGAGTGTGAGAGAGTACAGTCTGTCTGAGGCTGATAGAGTGTGAGAGAGTACAGTCTGTCTGAGGCTGATAGAGTGTGAGACAGTACAGTCTGTCTGAGGCTGATAGAGAGCGAGTGTGAGAATACAGTCTGCCTGATTATGATAGACAGAGTGTGAGAGAATACAGTCTGTCTGAGCCTGATAGCAAGAGTGTGAGAGAATACAGTCTGTCTGAGGTTGATAGAGTGAATTTGAGAGAATACTGTCTGCCTGAGTCTAATAGCGAGAGTGAATGCAGTCTGCCTGGGACTGATAGAGAGAGAGTGAGAGAATACAGTCTGTCTGAGACTGATAGAGAGAGTGAGAGAATACTGTCTGTCTGGGACTGATAGAGTGTGAGAGAATACAGTCTGTCTGAGACTGATGGATGAGTGTGTGAGAATACAGTCTGTCTGAGACTGATAGAGAGAGAGAGTGAGAGAATACAGTCTGCCTGAGACTGATAGCGAGAGTGTGAGAGAATACAGTCTGTCTGAGACTGATAGAGAGAGTGAGAGAATACAGTCTGTCTGAGACTGATAGAGAGAGAGAGTGAGAGAATACAGTCTGTCTGAGACTGATAGCGAGAGAGTGAGAGAATACAGTCTGTCTGAGACTGATAGAGAGAGTGAGAGAATACAGTCTGTCTGAGACTGATAGCGAGAGAGTGAGAGAATACAGTCTGTCTGAGACTGATAGAGAGAGTGAGAGAATACAGTCTGTCTGAGACTGATAGAGAGAGTGAGAGAATACAGTCTGTCTGAGACTGATAGAGAGAGTGAGAGAATACAATCTGTCTGAGACTGATAGCGAGAGAGTGAGAGAATACAGTCTGTCTGAGACTGATAGCGAGAGAGTGAGAGAATACAGTCTGAGACTGATAGAGAGAGAGTGAGAGAATACAGTCTGCCTGAGGAATGGGTGATTGTTTGTTAACTCATTATATTTTGAAAATTGCGAGTCTTCTGTCACCATAGTTCCCTCTGACCGTCTCACTTTGCTCTCACACTTTTCCAGGTCTCTTCCTGTCAGCAGCAGCTGCGCCCCCAGCAGCACCAGCACCACCAACAGCAGCAGCTGCCCCCCAGCAGCACCAGCAGCATCTCCAGCAGCAGCAGCAGCAGCACCAGCACCACCATCAGCAGCAGCTGCCCTCCCCAGCAGCACCTCCAGCAGCAGCAGCAGCACCACCATCAGCAGCAGCTGCCCTCCCCAGCAGCACCAGCAGCATCTCCAGCAGCACCAGCAGCACCAGCAGCACCACCATCAGCAGCAGCTGCCCTCCCCAGCAGCACCAGCAGCATCTCCAGCAGCAGCAGCACCAGCACCACCAACAGCAGCAGCTGCCCTCCCCAGCAGCACCAGCAGCATCTCCAGCAGCAGCAGCAGCACCAGCACCACCATCAGCAGCAGCTGCCCTCCCCAGCAGCACCAGCAGCATCTCCAGTAGCAGCAGCAGCACCACCATCAGCAGCAGCTGCCCTCCCCAGCAGCACCAGCAGCATCTCCAGCAGCAGCAGCACCAGCACACCAACAGCAGCAGCTGCGCCCCCAGCAGCACCAACAGCAGCAGCTGCCCTCCCCAGCAGCACCAGCAGCATCTCCAGCAGCAGCAGCAGCACCAGCACCAGCACCACCAACAGCAGCAGCTGCCCTCCCCAGCAGCACCAGCAGCATCTCCAGCAGCAGCAGCACCAGCACCACCAACAGCAGCAGCTGGCCCCCCAGCAGCACCAGCAGCACCAACAGCAGCAGCTGCCTTCCCCATCAGCACCAGCAGCATCTCCAGCAGCAGCAGCACCAGCACCAGCACCACCAACAGCAGCAGCTGCCCTCCCCAGCAGCACCAGCAGCATCTCCAGCAGCAGCAGCAGTGTCAGGATGGTGAACTACCAGATTCGTGTATACCAGGACTCGGATTATCAGAGCGTGCGGGACCTGTATGTAAGTGGTGTCCGCCAGCATTTCCCCAGGGTGTGTCGCTATGTCCTGAAGCAGCCTGTGATCCAGGCCAGTGTCACTGTCAGCTTGTCCTTGCTGTTGGTGCTGTGCGACTCCTTGCTGCTGTTTCTCTTCCTGCTGGCTGTGTTACTGGTCCTGGGCCGCCTGCTCCTCAAGAGACTTTGGGACCTCCTGATTGACCAAAACCTGAGGGCAGACCTCCTGGACATCTGGGCATCGTACAGTGAACGGCCAGGTGCCTGTTTCTGGGTGGCACAGTGGGATGGTGTTGTGATCGGGACAGTTGGAGCTGTTCCATCTGACCACTCGCCCACTGACCTTGAGCTGAAACGACTGAACGTTCACCGGGAGTACCGTGGCCAGGGCATTGCCAAGGCCCTGTGCCACACTGTCCACGAGTTTGCTCATCTCTCTGGCTTCACTGGCATCGTGCTGGGCACTTCAGTCATTCAGACAGAAGCGCAGCAGCTCTATCGCAAGCTGGGCTACAGGCTGGTGGGCACGAGGGTCGTGCCACACACCTTTGCTAAACTCATCAACTACACCATCTACAAATACCAGTACCAGCTCCGCCCCCGCCCTGACCGCCCACAAACACAGGAATGATTACTGGGAGAGTAACCCGCAGCCTGTCCCAGAGCAGGAATGTGCCCCAATCAGGACAGGCCATGACAAACACACAGCCTCTCAAACTAGGGACCGATCAAACAAACCAACATGGTTACCAGGATAGGACAGATCTTGTTAAAGGAGACAGACAGATCAACCTGTTCATTCAAGGGAAGAGGTGATAACCATGTGCATTATATTTAATTGGACTGACTATCAAGCTACACATGTTGACATATGTGTTTTCCAGGCAAGCCGTACTATCCTAGTGCATCGGGGGATCAGAACAGACACCTGGAAGCAGTGTTCCAGCTGCTGAGGAAGTGCACTGAAAGGTAGAAGCTTGATAGTCATTTTGATAGACGTACAATTGGGTTTTAAAACAGCAGATGGTTATAAGACACATGAGGAGTCACCATGCTCTGGCACCACCTTTTTATCGAGAGCCCGAGAATACAGGAGCAGAATTTATAATAGATGGAAGCTGTTCCACTAGACACATGATCAGGGCTAATCCTGGACAACCCTTATTATTTCCCTCAGTTCCCTGGAAAATCCAACAGTCCCAGCCCTCGACGACTGACTGAGACTCCACAATCTCCAATGGGAGAGAATTCCAAAATTCACAAGGCTTCTGAGTTTTCCAGATTCAAATGAGATTGCCTCTCATTCCTCGAAACCCCTGAGTATTGGTCCAACTTATTCAGCTCCTCATCACCAGGATCCGATTTAAGTGAGCCCTCACTGTAACTCTTTCAGTTTTAGTTTATATTAAAAGTACACAATGTTCCAAATGCGATCTTAGCAAAACCCGAAAACTGCGCCATTACTCCAAGACTCTTGCAAAGGAGCGAGAGAGAGAGTAACTCTTTATTTATCATTTCTCCCACATACAACTGATACAGTGAAAATGAGACAGCGTTTCCTCCAATACATGGACAGCACAATCTACACACTCGTACACCGCATAAAGTGAAAAGGAAGTGCAGAACACACACATTACACTGGAATAGAAGAACGATAAATAATAGGCATTATTCCTACAGCAATTCAAAGTCATGCAAAGGGTTTCAGATGGGAAAGTCCGATCATACGGTGTTAAGGAGCCCGATGACTTGGGGGAAGAAATTGTAGCTCAGCCTGGCTGTGAGAGACTGGGTACGCTGGTACCTTCTGCCAGATGGCAGGAGGGAGAAGAGTTTGAGTGAGGTGGGGTGTGGGGTTGTCCACCATGGTCTTAGCCTTTTGGATGCAGCGTGTGGTGTGGTGTAACGGAGGGAGGAGAGATCCCAATGATCTTCTCAGCTGTCCTCACTATCTGTTACAGGGTCTTACGATCTGAGACGGTGCAATTCCTGAACCAGACAGTGATGCAGCAGCTCCGGGTATTCTCAATGAACCCCCTGTAGGATGTGGTGAGGATAGGGGGATGGGAGGTGGGCTTTCCTCAGCCTGTGCAGAGAGTAAAGACTCTGCTGGGCTTTCTTGGCTATGGAGCTGGTGTTGAGGGTCCAATGTGCCATTTACCATTACAATTTATTGTCAAGATGAAAGCCAGTTAAGTGCCTTTCACCTTGGGCACCTCCAATCCAAAGCTGGACTGATTGTATTGTTGCCCTGTTGTCATGGTGACTGCTTCGTTGTTGCTCACTCTGGCCTAGTGAAAGCCACCCTCAAACTCTTTAATTCTGCTGACAAATAACCAGAACAAAGCTCAGTAAACCTCTCACCAGCACGTAGGCCAGATATTCCACCTCTCACCACTGTGAAGGAGAGACTCTCGAACATGTTGAGCATTTGTCAGACCTCAGCAGCTCCCTCTCTCAACCAGCCCCATCTCCAACAACAGCCCCAGCCTGCTTTCTCCAAGATATAGCAGCAGATGGTTGACAATAAAGACAGCTGCAAGTTCCCAAAGTCCAAGGGTACTCAGCAGTTGTCAGCACACTGTTGGACTGTGTGGTGTTTCAGCATCGACTCAGAACATCAAAGGAATTCCATCAGTAATGCATCTGCCACATCCTCGGAATTCACCTCTGAGCAAACTTTAGTCTCCTTCTTGAACCCAACTCCACAAGCACCCAGACCAAACATCTGCTAAGTCCACTTTGGAACTGACTGGACACTCTGTCTGGGTGGACACTCTGTCTGGGTGGATACTCTGTCTGGGTGGACACTCTGTCTGGGTGGACACTCTGTCTGGGTGGACACTCTGTCTGAGTGGACACTCTGTCTGGGTGGACACTCTGTCTGAGTGGATACTCTGTCTGGGTGGACACTCTGTCTGGGTGGACACTCTGTCTGAGTGGACACTCTGTCTGGGTGGACACTCTGTCTGGGTGGACACTCTGTCTGGGTGGATACTCTGTCTGGGTGGATACTCTGTCTGGGTGGACACTCTGTCTGAGTGGACACTCTGTCTGGGTGGACACTCTGTCTGGGTGGACACTCTGTCTGAGTGGACACTCTGTCTGGGTGGACACTCTGTCTGGGTGGATACTCTGTCTGAGTGGATACTCTGTCTGGGTGGACACTCTGTCTGGGTGGACACTCTGTCTGAGTGGACACTCTGTCTGAGTGGACACTCTGTCTGGGTGGACACTCTGTCTGAGTGGACACTCTGTCTGGGTGGACACTCTGTCTGGGTGGACACTCTGTCTGAGTGGACACTCTGTCTGGGTGGACACTCTGTCTGAGTGGACACTCTGTCTGGGTGGACACTCTGTCTGGGTGGATACTCTGTCTGGGTGGACACTCTGTCTGGGTGGATACTCTGTCTGGGTGGACACTCTGTCTGGGTGGACACTCTGTCTGGGTGGACACTCTGTCTGGGTGGATACTCTGTCTGGGTGGATACTCTGTCTGAGTGGACACTCTGTCTGGGTGGACACTCTGTCTGGGTGGATACTCTGTCTGGGTGGATACTCTGTCTGGGTGGACACTCTGTCTGGGTGGACACTCTGTCTGAGTGGACACTCTGTCTGGGTGGACACTCTGTCTGGGTGGATACTCTGTCTGGGTGGATACTCTGTCTGGGTGGATACTCTGTCTGGGTGGACACTCTGTCTGGGTGGATACTCTGTCTGGGTGGACACTCTGTCTGGGTGGACACTCTGTCTGGGTGGATACTCTGTCTGGGTGGACACTCTGTCTGGGTGGATACTCTGTCTGAGTGGATACTCTGTCTGAGTGGATACTCTGTCTGGGTGGACACTCTGTCTGGGTGGATACTCTGTCTGGGTGGACACTCTGTCTGGGTGGACACTCTGTCTGGGTGGATACTCTGTCTGGGTGGACACTCTGTCTGGGTGGATACTCTGTCTGGGTGGACACTCTGTCTGGGTGGACACTCTGTCTGGTGGCTGAAAGTATCTCCCCTACCATGTGTGGGCTTCTCAACTCTCAAATCTCTGATATTCCAGGGAGGATAACTAAAACTCCAAACCCACTCAGAAGCTCTTACTGAATTATGGTTGCATTGGCATTAATCAAGCCATTTGGCCCATTGAGCCCACACTGACCCTCTGAAAAGCATTCCACCCAGACCCAGGCCCTACCCCATCCGTGTAACCTGAATTTCCCATGCTAGCCCACCTAGACTGCTCATCCCTGGACACTGTGGGCAATTTAGTTTGCCCGTTCCACCAGACCTGCAGATCTTTGGACTGTAGGAGGAGCCTGGAGCACCTCAGGGAAACCCACGCAGACATGGGGAGAATGTGCAAACTCCACCCAGTCACGGAATTGAACCGGGATCCCTGTTGCTATTAAGACAGTGACAACTTGTCTGTCCAACTGCATCACATTTAGAGTCTAAAAACCATTAATATTGAGGCCTAGTGGAGGCAGGAAAGAAAAGGAAACATTTCCTGCCTCAATGGCTCAAGCATGTCCCTACTTTCTGGTGCCTATTGATCTGCAGCCCATGTTTCAGCCTGACCAGTATTATTATTTTTTTGATTAGATTCCCTACAGTGTGGAAACAGGCCCTTATTATGAAGACTCAGGGCACAGACTCACCACGCTGAGGTGATACCATCCTTGAATTGAGAGGCAATCAATGATGGTGCCACCTGAATGCCAGGATTTGTGGTCCTTCCTTGAGTAATCCCTAGTTTCACACGGTATTCTGGATTGCCATCTTTGTCAGCAAGTGAATAACTCCACCCTTGCCCACATATTTCACTGGCCATTTAACGTTCTCAATTTCTACACTGCTGGTGACCTCGATCTTTCCACTTTTGTTTTTTTGTGGTATGAGCAACATTAGATGGCTTACTCTTTATCTCGACATCAAAGTCTTAATGCAGATTGTAAGCAGTGCATTATCCATTTGCGTGACACATTTTCAAAACATTTCTAAAAATAAAGATATCATCTGATTGCATGTTGTGTTTTAATCTGCTTAATTTACTTGTGTTTTAATTTAAATTGCCTAAAGTCTGGGAGAGAAAAAGCTGAACAACATTCGATAACTGGGCTAAACTTGAAAAAAAGACTCGCAGAAAAGTTGGGAGTTCATTGGTTACGAAGCAACTGACGGGTTTTAATCACGAGGCTTTCAAACGCTGTTCAAGGAGAAGGATGCAGAGTGAAAACAAGATTGTGGAATTATGTAAAGTCAGAATGAGAGGAGGTCTTCAATACCCTTCTCTTTACCATCAGGCAGAAGTGGATATGTTAGCAGATTATTGGACAATGTTAAAGACCATTAGCGATCCCTCAAACACTGAAGCAGTCCGTGCTCAAATGCAACAAGATCTGGATAATATCTGACAACTGACATGTCCCATACAGCCACACAAATGCTCAGCTATGACCATCTCCAATAAGAGACAATCTAACCACCACCCCTTGGCATTCAACGGTGTTCCCATCACTGAACCCCCACTGTCAACATCCTGGGGGTTACCATTGACCAGAAACTCAACTGGACTCACCACATAAATGCAGTTGCTCCAAGAGCAGGAATATTGCAGTGAGAACTCACTTCCCGACTCCCCAAAGCCTTCTGCAATCTACAGGCCTCAAGTCAGGAATGTGATGGAATACTCCCCAATTGCCTGGATGGGTGCAGCTCCAACAACACTCAAGAAGCTTTACTCCACCCAGGAGAAAGCAGCCCACTCGATTGGCCCCACATCCACAAACACCCCCTCCCTCCACCACCGACACTCAGCAGCAGCAGGGTGTACTATCTCCAACACGCACAGCAGAAATTCACCAAAGATTCTCAGACAGTACCTTCCAAATCCCCAACCACTTCTAGCCAGAAGGACAGGGCAGCAGGTACATGGGAAAACCACCCACTCCAAACCACTCACCGTCCTGACTTACAAATATATCACCGTTCCTTCACCGTCGCCTCCAAACCACTCACCGTCCTGACTTACAAATATATCACCGTTCCTTCACCGTCGCCTCCAAACCACTCACCGTCCTGACTTACAAATATATCACCGTTCCTTCACCGTCGCCTCCAAACCACTCACCGTCCTGACTTACAAATATATCACCGTTCCTTCACCGTCGCCTCCAAATCACTCACCGTCCTGACTTACAAATATATCACCGTTCCTTCACCGTCGCCTCCAAACCACTCACCGTCCTGACTTACAAATATATCACCGTTCCTTCATGGTCGCCTCCAAACCACTCACCGTCCTGACTTACAAATATATCACCGATCCTTCACCGTCGCCTCCAAACCACTCACCGTCCTGACTTACAAATATATCACCGTTCCTTCACCGTCGCCTCCAAACCACTCACCGTCCTGACTTACAAATATATCACCGTTCCTTCACCGTCGCCTCCAAACCACTCACCGTCCTGACTTACAAATATATCACCGTTCCTTCACCGTCGCCTCCAAACCACTCACCGTCCTGACTTACAAATATATCGCCGTTCCTTCACCGTTGCCTCCAAACCACTCACCGTCCTGACTTACAAATATATCACCGATCCATCATCCTCACCTCCAAACCACTCACCATCCTGACTTACAAATATATCACCGTTCCTTCACCGTCACCTCCAAACCACTCACCGTCCTGACTTACAAATATATCACCGTTCCTTCACCGTCGCCTCCAAACCACTCACCGTCCTGACTTACAAAAAATCGCCGTTCCTTCACCGTCGCCTTCAAACCACTCACCGTCCTGACTTACAAATATATCGCCGTTCCTTCACCGTCGCCTCCAAACCACTCACCGTCCTGACTTACAAATATATCGCCGTTCCTTCACCGTCGCCTCCAAATCACTCACCGTCCTGACTTACAAATATATCGCCGTTCCTTCACCGTCGCCTCCAAACCACTCACCGTCCTGACTTACAAATATATCACCGTTCCTTCACCGTCACCTCCAAACCACTCACCGTCCTGACTTACAAATATATCGCCGTTCCTTCACCGTCGCCTCCAAATCACTCATCATCCTGACTTACAAATGTGTCACCGTTCCATCACCGTCGCCTCCAAACCACTCACCGTCCTGACTTACAAATATATCACCGTTCCTTCACCGTCGCCTCCAAACCACTCACCGTCCTGACTTACAAATATGTCACCGTTCCTTCACCGTCGCCTCCAAACCACTCACCGTCCTGACTTACAAATATATCACCGTTCCTTCACCGTCGCCTCCAAACCACTCACCATCCTGACTTACAAATGTGTCACCGTTCCATCACCGTCGCCTCCAAACCACTCACCGTCCTGACTTACAAATATATCACCATTCCTTCACCGTCGCCTCCAAACCACTCACCGTCCTGACTTACAAATATATCACCGTTCCTTCACCGTCGCCTCCAAACCACTCACCGTCCTGACTTACAAATATATCGCCGTTCCTTCACCGTTGCTGGGTCAAAATCCTGGAATTCCCTCCCTCAGGGCATTGTGGGTCAACCCACAGCACATGGACTGCAGCGGTTCAAGAAGGCAGCTCACCCCCACCTTCTCAAGGGGCAATTAGGGACGGGCAATAAATACTGGGCCCAGCCGGTGAATCTCATATCTCATGAATGAATTAAAAAAAGCTAACAATAGTCTGAAATACTTCCCTCTGTGCTGTCTGTTTCTGTTATTGTGTGACAAAGGGATAGCATGCCAGTTTGAAGGGAGAGGGATGAAATGAAACTTATCAACATTATCAACAGTGAGGAAGATAGTGACAAACCTCTATCAATGAAGATAGATTTATGATAGACCAGGTCAGAAGTGGGAAGTGATTTATTCTGCACAGGGACAAGAAAAAACTCTGAAGGACAGAATTGTAAATGCCCATAAATCAATAAAGATGAAAGGATACATTGAAACAGCAGTTAACATTTCTGATACAACCCTCAACCTGCAATTAACTAAACAGATCAAAGCCGAAACCTTTGTTTCTGCTTTTTCCCCATCCTCACCATGGGAAAAAAGGGATGTTTTTCTTCATACAATCAGCCAGAATACTTTGCCAAGTTCTGGGTGCCACACTTTAGGAAAAACAAGGAACTTCAGTTACGCAGAAAGGCTGGAGAAGTTGGGATTTTTAATGGAGAGAGGGGAAGGAGGGTTTGACAGAGTTGTTTAAAATCACGAGAGGCCTGGACAGAGCAGATCAGGTTCCACATGATGATAGAGTCAATCACAAGAGAGGATGATGATTGAATTCAAGTGGTTGGTGCAGGGTAAAATGTTTTAATGCAGCACATTGTTTGTATCTGGAACGCATGGCCTGAGAGTGTTGCCGAGGCAGGTTTGCTAGCGATTTTAAAGAGAGAACTGGATTATTATCTGTAAAAGAAGAATATGCGAGACTCGGAGTTGGAATTAGGTGAATTGCTCCGGAGGAGATCCAACTGATCAATCATCTATCAATGTACAAAACGTTCTCACTTCCAAACTTCCCACTTTGGCCCCTCCTATTCCACTATCAACCATCATACCGCACCCACTCCCCGATACTGGGACCTTACCTTGAGGCCCTCTGCCTGCCTTTCACCTCTGACAAACTGCAAACCCCTTCTCACAATGTCTCTTTCTGACCATTTCTTATTCTGTTCCAATGACATTTCTCTGGTTTGCTGCTTGCTGACCTCTAATGCCCTGGGAGACACAGTGGTATGTATTGGGCATATCTCACAGACAGACAAACACTGCTTGACATTGCGGCTTTCTGACCAAGAGAAGAAGCACTCAAACAGAACACAGGCCGATGTGCTCTGACCGAGGAGATTACAAGACCCAGGAGTTGCCACATCGAACTGATCGTAAGACGCTCAAGAACAAACCTGTTAATCTGAACAAGTGGCACTGTCCACAGTTTTAATTTTCTGCCCATTTCTTGGAATTTTACATTGGAATCAATATTTCTCCTCAGATGTTAATTTATTAATTTTTATTGATTATCAATTTGCGCAATTACAGAATCCTTACAGGGTGGAAGCCCCACCCAACCCTCCAAAAAAGTGCCCAGACCCACACTATCCCTGTCACCCCACATTTCCCATGGCTAATCCACCCCTAACCTCGACATCCCGGGAGACAAAGAAGGGTGGTAAGGACAAGCCAGGGAACTGTAGACCAGTGAGCCTGACCTCAGTGGTGGGCAATTTGTTGGAGGGAATCCTGAGGGACAGGATGTACATGTATTTGAGGAGAAAGTGAGGACTGCAGATGCTGGAGATCAGAGCTGAAAATGTGTTGCTGGAAAAGCGCAGCAGGTCAGGCAGCAACACATCCAAGGAGCAGGAGAATCAACGTTTCATATCCGCCACAAATTCACCTGCACCTCCACACACATCATCTATTGCATCCGCTGCACCCGATGTGGCCTCCTCTATATTGGGGAGACAGGCCGCCTACTTGCGGAACGCTTCAGAGAACACCTCTGGGGCACCCGGACCAACCAACCCAACCACCCCGTGGCTCAACACTTCAACTCCCCCTCCCACTGCACCAAGGACATGCAGGTCCTTGGACTCCTCCATTGCCAGACCATAGCAACACGACGGTTGGATGAAGAACGCCTCATCTTCCGCCTAGGAACCCTCCAACCACAAGGGATGAACTCAGATTTCTCCAGTTTCCTCATTTCCCCTCCCCCCACCTTGTCTCAGTCCCAACCCTCGAACTCAGCACCGCCTTCCTAACCTGCAATCTTCTTCCTGACCTGTCCGCCCCCACCCCACTCCGGCCTATCACCCTCACCTTGATCTCCCTCCACCTATCGCATTTCCAACGCCCCTCCCCCAAGTCCCTCCTCCCTACCTTTTATCTTAGCCTGCTGGACACACTTTCCTCATTCCTGAAGAAGGGCTTATGCCCGAAACGTCGATTCTCCTGTTCCCTGGATGCTGCCTGACCTGCTGCGCTTTTCCAGCAACACATTTTCAGCTATACATGTATTTGGAAAGGCAAGGACTGATTAGGGATATTCATGGCTTTGTGCATGGGAAATCATGTCTCACAAACTTGATTGAGTTTTTTGAGGAAGTGACAAAGAAGATTGATGAGGGCAGAGCAGTAGATGTGATCTATATGGACTTC
This sequence comes from Chiloscyllium plagiosum, assembly GCF_037043375.1. Taxonomy (NCBI): domain Eukaryota; kingdom Metazoa; phylum Chordata; class Chondrichthyes; order Orectolobiformes; family Hemiscylliidae; genus Chiloscyllium; species Chiloscyllium plagiosum. Next base: position 169,642,917 of record NW_028270139.1, on the reverse strand, counting down.
AGTAAGGCGTTCGACAAGGTTCCCCATGGGAGACTGATTAGCAATGTTCGATCTCATGGAATACAGAGAGAACTAACCATTTGGATAGTTTGCAGATGACTCCAAAATTGGAGTGTAGTGGACAGCGAAGAGGGTTACCTCAGATTACAACAGGATCTTGACCAGATGGGCCAATGGGCTGAGGAGTGGCAGATGGAGTTTAATTCAGATAAATGCGAGGTGCTGCATTTTGGGAAAGCAAATCTTTGCAGAACTTATACACTTAATGATAAGGTCAGAGGGAGTGTTGCTGAACAAAGAGACCTTGGAGTGCAGGTTCATAGCTCCTTGAAAGTGGAGTTGCAGGTAGATAGGATAGTGAAGAAGGCATTTGGTATGTTTTCCTTTATTGGTCAGAGTATTGAGTACAGGAGTTGGGAGGTCATGTTGCAGCTGTACAGGACATTGGTTAGGCCACTGTTGGAATATTGCGTGCAATTCTGGTCTCCTTCCGATCGGAAAGATGTTGTGAAACCTGAAAGGGTTCAGAAAAGATTTACAAGGATGTTGCCAGGGTTAGAGGCTGGGGCTGTTTTCCCTGGAGCATCGGAGGCTTATAGAGGTTTACAAAATTATGAGGGGCATGGATAGGGTAAATTGACAAAGTCTTTTCCCTGGGGTCAGGGAGTCCAGAACTAGAGGGCATAGGTTTAGGGTGAGATGGGAAAGATATAAAAGAGACCTAAAGGGCAACTGTTTCACACAGAGGGTGGTACGTGTATGGAATGAGCTGCCAGAGGAAGTGGTGGAGGCTGGTACAATTGCAACATTTAAAAGGCATTTGGATGGGTATATGAATAGGAAGGGTTTGGAGGGATATGGGCCGGGTGCTGGCAGGTGGGACTAGACTGGGTTGGGATATCTGGTCGGCATGGACGGGTTGGACCGATGGGTCTGTTTCCGTGCTGTACATCTCTATGACTCTAATGGGCAATTTAACATGGCCAATGCACCTAAAGTGCACATCTCTGGACTGTGGGAGGCGACTAGAACCACTGGAGGAAACTCATGTTGACATGGGGAGCATGCGCAAACTCCCCTCAAGAGGGTGGTATAGAACTGAGGTCCCTGGTGCTGTGAGGTAGCGGTGCTAACCACTGAGGCACCGTGCCAGCCCAATATGTCAACCATTTATAAATAAAAGATGTTTCTGTGTTGCATTTTACAAATACCTTACAAAGTTAGATACTATCGCATCAATGTCCATCTATAGTGCATCATTGACATGGGCTGTTTACCAAAGCACTTCTCATGAAGACGTTTGAAACAGTTCGGCAAAATGTAAATAAGGAATTTCAAATGAACTAGGGCAGATTTGGCTGGAGTGGGCAGGAAAAAGGAGTTTAGTAGCAGAGACAGTTGAGGATCAATGGCAGACCTTTTTTTAAAAAGTGCAGGACTCAGAACATATATATGCCTGTGAGAAAGGACAATTCCATGAATAAGATAAGCTCACCACAATTAACAAGGGAAGCTGAGGATACATTTAAATTGGAAGAAAAAAATATACAAAATGGCAAAGATTATTGGTGAGCCAGAGGATTGGGAAACTTAAAAAGCAAAAGATAGTCAAAATAAAGACAGAGAAAGTAAGTGCTGGGAGGTAGCTAGCAAGCCAGGCAAAAGTGAGGACTGCAGATACTGGAAACCAGAGTCTAGATCAGAGTGGTGCTGGAAAAACACAGCAGGTCAGGCAGCATCCGAGGAGCAGGAAACATCAAGCTGGATAACAAGGGCAACAGAGGGTAGAAAATAGATATACAGGCCCCTCAGAGAATAATGTTGGGGATCCAGGAAATAGAAGATGAGTTGAGTAGATATTTTGCATTATTCTTCACAGTAGAAGACATTAATACCTCTCCAATATTACCAAATATTAATTGCATTAATACCTCCCCAATATTACTAAATAATCAAGTGTTAAAAGGGGGAGAGGAAGTCAGTAGGTAGAGTATAGCATTAGAAAACCAGGTCAGGCAGCAGTGAGGAGCAGGAACCCTTCAACAGAGCTGTCGCTGCCTGACCTACTTTCCAGCATCACACTTCATCAACTCCGGCTCTCTCACATCTGCAGGCCTCACTGTCTCCAAGAGGAAATAAGTATAATAACTAACACAAGAGAAAATATACTCATGAAACTATTTGGGCTAAAGGCTGACAAGTTCCACTGGGAACCATTTTCCCGATTTCTTATGATCATAGAATTCCTACAGTGTGAAAACAGGCCATTCGGCCCAACAAGTCTGTACCAACCCTCTAAGGAGTAACCCACTCAGATACATCCTTTTACCTTATTACTCTACATTTACCCCTAAAGCACCTAACCTACACATCGCTGAACACTATGGGACAACTTAGCATGGCCAATTCACCCTGGGAGTGGGTGTGGACATGAGGATGGTGCAGTTCATGTAGTTTATATGGATTTCAGCAACTACTTTGACAACATCCCACAAGGGAGACTGATAAGAAGATAAATGCATGTGGGATCCTGAGAAACGTGATAAATTATTCCGAAAATGGGCTTTGTGGCAGGAGATTGAGGGAAGGCTGTTTGTGTGACTGTCGGTGGTGTCCGATGCGTACCACTGGGGTTGGGTGCTGGGTTCCTTTACTATATATATATATACCCTATATACTTGAGTAAAAGTTGATCTCATTTAAAAGTTGACCTATTTTTGGCTAAGAAATCTGGAATTTTCCATATCTCTTGAGTAAAGGATGACCCTCGTTCTTCACAGACAACAGATCAACATTTTTGAATCAGAGTATTATCCTGCACATAAATGTTAAGGTGAGGAAATGAATCTTTTTTCGTGCTGTTATATGAGATCACACCAATTCGGCATGAGTCAGGTGGCAACCAACCTTGTGGGATACAACCATATCCCCTCGTTGAGGTTTTAAAATTTATTCATCATTTTGTGAAAAAATGCCCTCCAGAAAGAAAAAACAAAAACCATACAGTAGTGTTTAATCTGAAAGTTATTGAAGTTGCAGAGAAGAAAAATAACTGTGCAGCAGCAAGAAAACTTTCTTTTTCAGAGAACCTTGGAAGAGACTGGAGAAAGATATTGAATCAAACTCAGACCACACCAGAGTGGAAGTATGCCAACATAGCAAGTAACCACAACTAGAGAAAACATTACTGAGTGGCTGCTTGAAAATCGTTAAAATGGAAAATGTGTTAGTGGGTGGTGAAGTGTGTGGGGGAGGTGAGTGGTGAGGTGTGGGGGAGGGGGTGGGTGGTGAGGTGTCGGGGAGGGGGTGGGTGTTGAGGTGTGGGGGAGGGGGTGGGTGGTGAGGTGTGGGGGAGGGGGAGGGTGGTGAGGTGTGTGGGGGAGGTGAGTGGTGAGGTGTGGGGGAGGGGGTGGGTGGTGAGGTGTGGGGGAGGGGGTGGGTGGTGAGGTGTGGGGGAGGGGGTGGGTGGTGAGGTGTGTGGGGGAGGTGAGTGGTGAGGTGTGGAGGAGGGGGTGGGTGGTGAGGTGTCGGGGAGGGGGTGGGTGTTGAGGTGTGGGGGAGGGGGTGGGTGGTGAGGTGTGGGGGAGGGGGAGGGTGGTGCTGTGTAGGGGGAGGGGGTGGGTGGTGAGGTGAGGGGGTGGGTGATGAGGTGTGGGGGAGGTGGGTGGTGAGGTGTGGGGGAGGTGGGTGGTGTGTGGGGAAGGGTCTGGGTGGTGAGGTGTGGGGGACGAGGTGGGTGGTGAGGTGTGGGGGAGGTGGGTGGTGAGGTGTTTGGGGGAGCTGTGTGGTGAGGTGTGGGGGAGGGGGTGGGTGGTGAGGTATGGGGGAGGTGGGTTGTGAGGTGTTTGGGGGAGGTGGGTCGTGAGGTGTGAGGGAGGATGTGGGTGGTGAGGTGTGGGGGAGGAGGTGGGTGGTGAGGTGTAGGGGAGGGATGCTGGTGGGTGGTGAGGTTTTGGGGAGGAGCCAGTGGTGAGGTGTGTGGGGGAGGGTGGGTGGTGAGGTGTGGGGGAGGGGGTGGGTGGTGAGGTGTGTGGGGGAGGTGGGTGGTGAGGTGTGGTGGAGGGGTGGGTGGTGAGGTATATGGGGGAGGGTGTGGGTGGTGAGGTGTATGGGGGAGGGTGTGGGTGGTGAGGTGTTGGGGAGGCTTGCCGGTGGGTGGTGAGGTTTTGGGGAGGAGTCAGTGGTGAGGTGTGTGGGGGAGGTGGGTGGTGAGGTGTGTGGGGGAGGGTGTGGGTGGTGAGGTGTTGTGGTGGCTTGCCGGTGGGTGGCGAGGTTTTGGGGAGGCGTCAGTGGTGAGGTTTTGGGGAGGGGGTGGATGGTGAGGTGTGGGGGAGGTGAGGACTTATTCATTGCTTGTTGACATATGTTGGAGGGAGGAGGTGATTGGTGACGTGATGGAGTGTAGAGGTGATGTGGGTGGTGAGGTATGGGGATGTGGGGGTAGTTGACGAGGCGTTGAGATTTGGGGGGGGGGGGATAGTGAGTTGTTAAAATGGAATAGATTCCCTACAGTATGGAAACAGACCGTTGGGCCCAGCAAGTCGACACTGACCCATTCCCCTACTTGACATTTACCCCTGACTCATGCCCCTAACTCACACATCCCTGAACACTGTGGGCAATTTAGCATTTCCAATTCACCTAACCCACACATCCCTGAACACTGTGGGCAATTTAGCATTTCCAATTCACCTAACCCACACATCCCTGAACACTGTGGGCAATTTAGCATGGCCAATTCACCTAACCCACACATCCCTGAACACTGTGGGCAATTTAGCATGGCCAATTCACCTAACCCACACATCCCTGAACACTGTGGGCAATTTAGCATGGCCAATTCACCTAACCCACACATCCCTGAACACTGTGGGCAATTTAGCATGGCCAATTCACCTAACCCACACATCCCTGAACACAACGGGCAATTTAGCATGGCCAATTCACCTAACCCACACATCCCTGAACACTACGGGCAATTTAGCATGGCCAATTCACCTAACCCATACATCCCTGAACACTGTGGGCAATTTAGCATTTCCAATTCACCTAACCCACACATCCCTGAACACTGTGGGCAATTTAGCATGGCCAATTCACCTAACCCACACATCCCTGAACACTGTGGGCAATTTAGCATGGCCAATTCACCTAACCCACACATCCCTGAACACTGTGGGCAATTTAGCATGGCCAATTCACCTAACCCACACATCCCTGAACACTGTGGGCAATTTAGCATGGCCAATTCACCTAACCCACACATCCCTGAACACTGTGGGCAATTTAGCATGGCTAATTCACCTAACCCACACATCCCTGAACACTGTGGGCAATTTAGCATGGCCAATTCACCTAACCCACACATCCCTGAACACTACGGGCAATTTAGCATGGCCAATTCACCTAACCCACACATCCCTGAACACTACGGGCAATTTAGCATAGCCAATTCACCTAACCCACACATCCCTGAACACCACGGGCAATTTAGCATGGCCAATTCACCTAACCCACACATCCCTGAACACTGTGGGCAATTTAGCATGGCCAATTCACCTAACCCACACATCCCTGAACACTGTGGGCAATTTAGCATGGCCAATTCACCTACCCCACACATCCCTGAACACTGTGGGCAATTTAGCATGGCCAATTCACCTAACCCACACATCCCTGAACACTGTGGGCAATTTAGCATGTCCAATTCACCTAACCCACACATTCCTGAACACTGTGGGCAATTTAGCATGGCCAATTCACCTAACCCACACATCCCTGAACACTGTGGGCAATTTAGCATGGCCAATTCGCCTAACCCACACATCCCTGAACACTGTGGGCAATTTAGCATGGCCAATTCACCTAGCCCACACATCCCTGAACACTGTGGGCAATTTAGCATGGCCAATTCACCTAACCCACACATCCCTGAACACTGTGGGCAATTTAGCATGGCCAATTCACCTAACCCACACATCCCTGAACACTGTGGGCAATTTAGCATGGCCAATTCACCTAACCCACACATCCCTGAACACTGTGGGCAATTTAGCATGGCCAATTTACCTAACCCACACATCCCTGAACACTGTGGGCAATTTAGCATGGCCAATTCACCTAACCCACACATCCCTGAACACTACGGGCAATTTAGCATGGCCAATTCACCTAACCCACACATCCCTGAACACTGTGGGCAATTTAGCATGGCCAATTCACCTAACCCACACATCCCTGAACACTGTGGGCAATTTAGCATGGCCAATTCACCTAACCCACACATCCCTGAACACTGTGGGCAATTTAGCATGGCCAATTCACCTAACCCACACATCCCTGAACACTACGGGCAATTTAGCATGGCCAATTCACCTAACCCACACATCCCTGAACACTACGGGCAATTTAGCATGGCCAATTCACCTAACCCACACATCCCTGAACACTACGGGCAATTTAGCATGGCCAATTCACCTAACCCACACATCCCTGAACACTGTGGGCAATTTAGCATGGCCAATTCACCTAACCCACACATCCCTGAACACTACGGGCAATTTAGCATGGCCAATTCACCTAACCCACACATCCCTGAACACTACGGGCAATTTAGCATGGCCAATTCACCTAACCCACACATTCCTGAACACTGTGGGCAATTTAGCATGGCCAATTCACCTAACCCACACATCCCTGAACACTGTGGGCAATTTAGCATGGCCAATTCACCTAACCCACACATCCCTGAACACTACGGGCAATTTAGCATGGCCAATTTACCTAACCCACACATCCCTGAACACTGTGGGCAATTTAGCATGGCCAATTCAACTAGCCCACACATCCCTGAACATTGTGGGCAATTTAGCATGGCCAATTCACCTAACCCACACATCCCTGAACACTACGGGCAATTTAGCATGGCCAATTCACCTAACCCACACATCCCTGAACACTGTGGGCAATTTAGCATGGCCAATTCACCTAACCCACACATCCCTGAACACTGTGGGCAATTTAGCATGGCCTATTCACCTAACCCACACACCCCTGAACACTGTGGGCAATTTAGCATGGCCAATTCACCTAACCCACACATCCCTGAACACTACGGGCAATTTAGCATGGCCAATTCACCTAACCCACACATCCCTGAACACTGTGGGCAATTTAGCATGGCCAATTCACCTAACCCACACATCCCTGAACACTGTGGGCAATTTAGCATGGCCAATTCACCTAACCCACACATCCCTGAACACTGTGGGCAATTTAGCATGGCCAATTCACCTAACCCACACATCCCTGAACACTGTGGGCAATTTAGCATGGCCAATTCACCTAACCCACACATCCCTGAACACTGTGGGCAATTTAGCATGGCCAATTCACCTAACCCACACATCCCTGAACACTACGGGCAATTTAGCATGGCCAATTCACCTAACCCACACATCCCTGAACACTACGGGCAATTTAGCATGGCCAATTCACCTAACCCACACATCCCCGAACACTGTGGGCAATTTAGCATGGCCAATTCACCTAACCCACACATCCCTGAACACTACGGGCAATTTAGCATGGCCAATTCACCTAACCCACACATCCCTGAACACTGTGGGCAATTTAGCATGGCCAATTCACCTAACCCACACATCCCTGAACACTGTGGGCAATTTAGCATGGCCAATTCACCTAACCCACACATCCCTGAACACTACGGGCAATTTAGCATGGCCAATTCACCTAACCCACACATCCCTGAACACTGTGGGCAATTTAGCATGGCCAATTCACCTAACCCACACATCCCTGAACACTACGGGCAATTTAGCATGGCCAATTCACCTAACCCACACATCCCTGAACACTGTGGGCAATTTAGCATGGCCAATTCACCTAACCCACACATCCCTGAACACTGTGGGCAATTTAGCATGGCCAATTCACCTAACCAACACATCCCTGAACACTGTGGGCAATTTAGCATGGCCAATTCATCTAACCCACACATCCCTGAACACTGTGGGCAATTTAGCATGGCCAATTCACCTCACCCACACATCCCTGAACACTACGGGCAATTTAGCATGGCCAATTCACCTAACCCACACATCCCTGAACACTGTGGGCAATTTAGCATGGCCAATTCACCTAACCCACACATCCCTGAACACTGTGGGCAATTTAGCATGGCCAATTCACCTAACCCACACATCCCTGAACACTGTGGGCAATTTAGCATGGCCAATTCACCTAACCCACACATCCCTGAACACTGTGGGCAATTTAGCATGGCCAATTCACCTAACCCACACATCCCTGAACACTACGGGCAATTTAGCATGGCCAATTCACCTAACCCACACATCCCTGAACACTACGGGCAATTTAGCATGGCCAATTCACCTAACCCACACATCCCTGAACACTGTGGGCAATTTAGCATGGCCAATTCACCTAACCCACACATCCCTGAACACTGTGGGCAATTTAGCATGGCCAATTCATCTAACCCACACATCCCTGAACACTGTGGGCAATTTAGCATGGCCAATTCACCTAACCCACACATCCCTGAACACTGTGGGCAATTTAGCATGGCCAATTCACCTAACCCACACATCGCTGAACACTACGGGCAATTTAGCATGGCCAATTCACCTAACCCACACATCCCTGAACACTGTGGGCAATTTAGCATGGCCAATTCACCTAACCCACACATCCCTGAACTCTGTGGGCAATTTAGCATGGCCAATTCACCTAACCCACACATCCCTGAACACTGTGGGCAATTTAGCATGGCCAATTCACCTAACCCACACATCCCTGAACACTGTGGGCAATTTAGCATGGCCAATTTACCTAGCCCACACATCCCTGAACACTGTGGGAAATTTAGCATGGCCAATTCACCTAACCCACACATCCCTGAACACTGTGGGCAATTTAGCATGGCCAATTTACCTAACCCACACATCCCTGAACACTGTGGGCAATTTAGCATGGCCAATTCACCTAACCCACACATCCCTGAACACTGTGGGCAATTTAGCATGGCCAATTCACCTAACCCACACATCCCTGAACACTGTGGGCAATTTAGCATGGCCAATTCACCTAACCCACACATCCCTGAACACTGTGGGCAATTTAGCATGGCCAATTCACCTAACCCACATATCCCTGAACACTGTGGGCAATTTAGCATGGCCAATTCACCTAACCCACACATCCCTGAACACTGTGGGCAATTTAGCATGGCCAATTCACCTAACCCACACATCCCTGAACACTGTGGGCAATTTAGCATGGCCAATTCACCTAACACACACATCCCTGAACACTGTGGGCAATTTAGCATGGCCAATTCACCTAACCCACACATCCCTGAACACTACGGGCAATTTAGCATGGCCAATTCACCTAACCCACACATCCCTGAACACTGTGGGCAATTTAGCATGGCCAATTCACCTAACCCACACATCCCTGAACACTACGGGCAATTTAGCATGGCCAATTCACCTAACCCACACATCCCTGAACACTGTGGGCAATTTAGCATGGCCAATTCACCTAACCCACACATCCCTGAACACTGTGGGCAATTTAGCATGGCCAATTCACCTAACCCACACATCCCTGAACACTGTGGGCAATTTAGCATGGCCAATTCACCTAACCCACACATCCCTGAACACTACGGACAATTTAGCATGGCCAATTCACCTAACCCACACATCCCTGAACACTGTGGGCAATTTAGCATGGCCAATTCACCTAACCCACACATCTCTGAACACTGTGGGCAATTTAGCATGGCCAATTCACCTAACCCACACATCCCTGAACACTACGGGCAATTTAGCATGGCCAATTCACCTAACCCACACATCCCTGAACACTGTGGGCAATTTAGCATGGCCAATTCACCTAACCCACACATCCCTGAACACTACGGGCAATTTAGCATGGCCAATTCACCTAACCCACACATCCCTGAACACTACGGGCAATTTAGCATGGCCAATCCACCTAATCCACACATCCCTGAACACTATGGACAATTTAGCATGGCCAATTCGCCTAACCCACACATCCCTGAACACTGTGGACAATTTAGCATGGCCAATTCACCTAACCCACACATCCCTGAACACTGTGGGCAATTTAGCATGGCCAATTCACCTAACCCACACATCCCTGAACGCTGTGGGCAATTTAGCATGGCCAATTCACCTAACCCACACATCCCTGAACACTGTGGACAATTTAGCATGGCCAATCCACCTAACCCAGACATCCCTGAACACTGTGGACAATTTAGCATGGCCAATTCACCTGACCTACACATCTTTGGACTGTGGGAGGAAACCGACGCAGACACGGGGAGAATGTGCAAACTCCACATAGTCGCCCGAGGGTGGAATCGAATGGGGGTCCCTGGTACGCTGAAGCAGCAATGCTAACCACTGAGCCACTGTTTTTTTTAAATAAACCAGTTAAGATCTGCCTTCCTCCCTCATTCATCCGACCCCACACCCCTGGCCTATTAGGAGCAGAAATTAGGCCATTTAGCCCATTGAGTCTGCTCCACCAGTCGATCATGGCTGATACGTTTCTCGTCTCTATTCTCCTGCTTTTTCCCTGAACTCTTGATATACAAGAGTATCTATCTCTGTCGTAAATATACTCAATGTTTCCATGCTGTACACCTCCAAGACTCTATGCCCTGGCTGACTCTGGCAATGAATTCCATGGATTAATCACTTGCTGGCTGAAGAGGTTTCTCCTTATCTCTGTTCTAAAAGGTTTTGCCTTTCCTCTAAAGCTGTGCTCACAGGTCCTAGTCTCTCCTACTAATGGAAACATCTTTCCAACATCTACTCTGTCCAGGACATTCAGTCTTCTGTAAGTTTTAATTAGATCCTCCCTCATCCTTCTAAACTCCATCGAGTATAGACCCAGAGTCCTCAAACGTTCATCATACGTTAAGCTTTTCATTCCTGGGACCCTTCTCGTGAATCTCCTCTAAACCCGCTCCAAGGCCAGTACATTCTTCCTGAGATATGAAGCCCAAAACTGCACACAATACTCCAAATATGGTCTGACCAGAGTCTGATAGAGCCTCAGAAGTACATCCCTGCTTTTATATTCAAGTCCTCTCAAAATAATAGACAATAGACAATAGGTGTAGGAGTAGGCCATTCTGCCCTTCGAGCCTGCACCACCATTCATTATGATCATGGCTGATATCCTCAATCAGTATCCTGTTCCTGCCTTATCCCCATAACCCTTGATTCCACTATCCTTGAGAGCTCTATCCAACTCTTTCTTAAATGAATCCAGAGACTGGGCCTCCACTGCCCTCTGGGGAAGAGCATTCCACACAGGCACCACTCTCTGGGTGAAGAAGTTTCTCCTCATCTCTGTCCTAAATGGTCTACCCCGTATTTTTAAGCTGTGTCCTCTGGTTCGGCACTCACCCATCAGCGGAAACATGCTTCCTGCCTTCAGAGTGTCCAATCCTTTAATAATCTTATACGTGTCAATCAGATCCCCTCTCAGTCTTCTAAACTCAAGGGTATACAAACCCAGTCGCTCCAATCTTTCAACATAAGATAGTCCCGCCATTCCAGGAATTGACCTTGTGAACCTACGTTGCACTCCCTCAACAGCCAGAATGTCTTTCCTCAAATTTGGAGACCAGAACTGCATACAATACTCCAGGTGTGGTCTCACCAGGGCCCTGCAAAGCTGCAGAAGCACCTCTTTGTTTTTATACTCAAACCCTCTTGTTATGAAGGCCAGCATGCTATTAGCCTTCTTCACTACCTGCTGTACCTGCAGGCTTACCTTCATTGACTGGTGTACAAGAACACCCAGATCTCTTTGTACTGCCCCTTTACCTAACTTGACTCCATTTAGGTAGTAATCTGCCTTCCTGTTCTTGCCACCAAAGTGGATAACCATACATTTATCCACATTAAACTGCATCTGCCATGCATCCGTCCACTCACCTAACCTGTCCAGGTCACTCTGTAATCTCCTAACATCCTCCTCACATTTCACCCTGCCACCCAGCTTTGTATCATCAGCAAATTTGCTAATGTTACTATTAATACCATCTTCTATATCATTAATATATATTGTAAAAAGCTGCAGTCCCAGCACTGATCCCTGCAGTACCCCACTGGTCAATGCCTGCCATTCCGAAATGGAGCCGTTTATCACTACTCTTTGTCTCCTGTTAGCCAATCAACTTTCAATCCAAGTTAGTACTTTGACCCCAATACCATGCACCCTAATTTTGCTCACTAACCTCCTATGTGGGACTTTATCAAAAGCTTTCTGAAAGTCCAGATACACTACATCTACTGGATCTCCCTTGTCCATCTTCGGAGTTACATCCTCAAAAAATTCCAGAAGATTAGTCAAGCATGATTTCCCTTTCATAAATCCATGCTGACTCTGACCTATCCTGTTACTACTATCCAGATGTGTCGTAATTTCATCCTTTATAATTGACTCCAGCATCTTTCCCACCATTGAGGTCAGACTAACTGGTCTATAATTTCCTGCTTTCTCTCTTGCTCCTTTCTTAAAAAGTGGTCCAACATTAGCCACCCTCCGATCCACAGGAACTGATCCTGAATCTATCGAACTCTGGAAAATAATCACCAATGCATCCACGATTTCTCGAGCCACCTCCTTCAGTGCCCTGGGATGTAGACCATCAGGCCCCGGAGACTTATCAACTTTCAGACCTAACAGTCTCTCCAACACCAATTCCTGACAAATATAAATTCCCTTCAGTTCAGGTCCTTTAGCCACTGTTACCTCAGGGAGATTGCTTGTGTCTTCCCCAGTGAACACAGATCTGAAGTACCAATTCAACTCTTCTGCCATTTCTTTGTTCCCTGTAATATATTCCCCTGTTTCTGTCTTCAAGGGCCCAATTTTAGTCTTAACCATTTTTTTTGCCTTTCACATACCTAAAAAAACTTTTACTATCCTCCTTTATATTTTTGGCCAGTTTACCTTCCTGCCTCATTTTTTCTCTGCGTATTTCCTTCTTAGTAATCCTCTGTTGTTCTTTAAAAGCTTCCCAGTCCTCAGTTTTCCCACTTATCTCAGCTATGTTATACTTTTTCTCTTTTGACTTTATATGTTTCTTAACTTCCCTCGTCAGCCACGGACACCCCTGCCTCCTCATAGGATCTTTATTCCTTTTTGGAATGAACTGATCCTGCACCTTCTGCATTATACCCAGAAATATCTGCCATTGTTCCTCCACTGTCATCCCTGCTAAGGTATTGCACCTTTGAACTTTGGCCAGCTCCTCCCTCATAGCTCCATAGTTCCCTTTATTCAACAGAAATATTGTCACTTCCAATTGCAGATTGAAGCTTATTGTATTATGGTCACTACTTCCCAATGGCTCCTTCACTTCGAGGTCTCTGACCAATTGTGGTTCGTTGCACAATACCAGATCCAGAATTGCCTTCAGCACCAGCTGTTCAAAGAATCCATCTCGGAGGCACTCCACAAAGTCTCTTTCTTGACGTCCAATACCATCCTGATTCTCCCAGTCTACCTGCATGTTGAAATCCCCCATAACAACTGTAGTGACATCTTTGTGACAGGCCAATTTCAGCTCCTGATTTAACTTACATCCAACATCCAGACTACTGTTTGGGGGCCTGTAGATAACTCCTAAGAGAGTGTTTTTACCCATAGAATTTCTCAGCTCTATCCACATTGACTCTACATCCCCTGACTCTAGGTCCCCCCGCGCAAGAGACTGAATATCATCCCTTACCAACAAGGCCACCCCACCCCCTCTGCCCGTCAGTCTGTCCTTACGATAGCACGTGTAGCCTTGAATATTCATTTCCCAGGCCCTGTCCACTTGAAACCACGTCTCAGTTATCCCCACAATATTGTAGCTGCCAATTTCCAAAAGAACCTCAAGCTCATCCATCTTATTTCTAATACTTCAAGCATTCATATATAGTATTTTTAATTTGTTACTGCCCTCACCCTTCCCATCAACTCCTATTTCACTCTAGACAATAGACAATAGACAATATGTGCAGGAGTCGGCCATTCAGCCCTTCAAGCCTGCACCGCCATTCAATATAATCATGGCTGATCATTCCTAATCAGTATCCTGTTCCTGCCTTATCTCCATAACCCTTGATTCCACTATCCTTGAGAGCTCTATCCAACTCCTTCTTAAATGAATCCAGAGACTGGGCCTCCACTGCCCCCTGTGGCAGAGCATTCCACACAGCCACCACTCTCTGGGTGAAGAAGTTTCTCCTGAGCTCTGTCCTAAATGGTCTACCCCGTATTTTTAAGCTGTGTCCTCTGGTTCGGGACTCATCCATCAGCGGAAATATGTTTCCTGCTGCCAGAGTGTCCAATCCTTTCATAATCTTCTCCGTCTCAATCAGATCCCCTCTCAATCTTCCAAACTCAAGGGTATACAAGCCCAGTCGCTTCAGTCTTTCAGTGTAAGGTAATCCCGCCATTCCAGGAATTGACCTCGTGAACCTACGCTGCACTCCCTCAATAGCCAGAATGTCTTTTCTCAAATTTGGAGACCAGAACTGCACACAGTACTCCAGGTGTGGTCCCACCAGGGCCCTGTACAGCTGCAGAAGCACCTCTTTGCTTCTATACTCAATCCCTCTTGTTATGAAGGCCAGCATGCTATTAGCTTTCTTCACTACCTACCTTACAGCATGATCCCTTTCTGAGTTTTCTCAAATGCCATCACTGCAGTTGCCTTCCTAATTAAGGACTCAACATGCAAGTTTACCTTGAGAGAATCCTGAACTAGAATTCCCATGTCTCTTTGTACATCAGAATTCTGAATTTTCTCACCATTTAGTAAACAGTCCTACCAAAGTGCATGACCTCACACTTTCCCACGTTGTACTCCATCTGACACTTCTTTGCCCCCTCTCCTAACCTGTCCAAATCCTTCTGCAGCCTCCTCACCTCCTCAATGCTATCTGTCTCTCTACCTATCTTCTCAAAACCCGCTATCATATGCAAACTTAGCCAGAATGCCCTCAGTTCCTTCATCTCGATCATTAATGTATAAAATGTAGTCACAACATTGAGCTTTGCAGAACACCACTTGGTCACTGGCTGCCACACTCCCTCTCCAACAGGTCCATCGTTGGCCTCCTCCATTGCCGCAGTGAATCAGACCATAAATTAGAGAACCAACACCTTATCTTCTGCCTACAGCCCAAAGGACTCAACATTGAGTTCTCCAATTTCAAATAACATTCCCACCCGTCCCCCAGCTCCATTTCAAGTCCCGTCTTCATTTCCAGTCCCATCTCCTCCCTTCCTTTACATCTACCGACCCTCCTTTCCAGCTACCATTGACCAACCAAGCCATACCATCTACCTGTGTCCTCCTATCACTGCCTCACCATTCTGCTACCCTCCCCCCACCCTCTCTTATCTGTAGCTCCCAATACCCCTGCATCTAGTCCTGAAGAAGGGTTATACTCAAAACATTGACTTCTCCACATCTTGACGCTGCCTGGCTTGCTGTGCTCTCCCAGCCTCCTGTTTGTCTATCCTTAGCTGGTCTGGCCTACATGTGACTCCAGACCCACAACACCTCTGAAATGGCCTCGCAAGCCAGTCAGTTGTACCAATTGCTATGAAATCTCATCAAAGAAATGAAACCAGACAGATCACGTGGCATTGACCTAGGCACTGGAAAAGACAACAGCAGAAACAGCGCTGTTGACTCAGCAAAGTCCTCCTCACTAACATCTGGGGGCTAGTGCCAAAGTTGGGAGAGCTGTCTCACAGACTAGTCAAGCACCAGCCTGACACCATCCCTGCCTGTTTCACGAGGGCCAACACCATCCCTGTGCCTAATGCGGCCCATGCAGCATGGCTCAATGATTACTGCCCAGTGGCCCTAACCTCGGTGGGCATGATGTGCTTTGAAAGGCTGGTCATGGCATTAATCAACTCCAGCCTCCCCAGTACTGGACAAATGTTCAGCACAACATCGTGGGCCAAAGGGCCTGTTCTGTGCTGTATTGTTCTATGTTCTATGTACTTTTGACCCACTCCAATTTGCCTATTGGACCAACACTTGCCCGAAGGGCCATATCACTTGCCCTTCAGTCCTCCCTAGAACATCTTGACACCAAGAACAGCTATGTAAGAATCCTACTCATTGACTACAGTTCAACACTAGTATCCCCTCGAGACCGATTACTAAACTTAGTGATCTCAGACGAAGCCCCACTCTCTGCAACTAGATCCTCAGTTTCCTGACCCACAGGCCACAATCAGTGAAGGTTGGGGACAATATTTCATCCTCACTAACACTCAACACTGGAGACCCCAGGAATGCATACTCAGCCCCCTTCTGTACTCACTACGTACCCATGACTGTGTCGCCAAATACCAGACTAATGCCACTTACAAGTTCACTGATGACACCACCATAGTTGCTCAAATCTCAGATGGCGACGAAACAGACTACAGACAGGGGGTGGAAGACCTGGAAAAATGGTGCACTGAGAACAACCTAGCTCTCAACGCCAGCAAAACCAAAAGAACTCATTACTGACTTTTGGCGGGATGTTACTCATGCCCCTCCTACACATTAACTGCACAGAGGTGGAACAAATGGAGAGTGTCAAGTTCCTGGGAGTGGTCTTCCACAACAAGCTTTCCTGGACTCTTCATGTGGACGCACTGGTTACAAAGGCCCAACAACGTCTCTTCTTCCTCAGACAGCTGAGGAAATTTGCCATGATGGCGATACCCTTGCCAACTTTTATAGGTACACCATCGATAGTATTCTGTCTGGATGTATCACGAGGAGAAAGTGAGGACTGCAGATGCTGGAGATCAGAGCTGAAAAATGTGTTGCTGGAAAAGTGCTGCAGGTCAGGCAGCATCCAAGGAGCAGGAGAATAGACGTTTCGGGCATAAGCCCTTCTTCAGGAATGAGGAAGGTGTGCCAAGCGGGCTAAGATAAAAGGTAGGGAGGAGGGACTTGGGGGAGGGGCGTTGGAAATGTAATAGGTGGAAGGAGGTTATGGTGAGGGTGATAGGCCGGAGAGGGGGTAGGGGCGGAGAGGTCGGGAAGAAGATTGCAGGTTAGGAAGGTGGTGCTGAGTTCGAGGGTTGGGACTGAGACAAGGTGGGGGGAGGGGAAATGAGGAAACTGGAGAAATCTGAGTTCATTCCTTGTGGTTAGAGGGTTCCTAGGCGGAAGATGAGGCGTTCTTCATCCAACCGTCGTGTTGCTATGGTCTGGCAATGGAGGAGTCCAAGGACCTGCATGTCCTTGGTGGAGTGGGAGGGGGAGTTGAAGTGTTGAGCCACGGGGTGGTTGGGTTGGTTGGTCCGGGTGTCCCAGAGGTGTCCTCTGAAACGTTTCGCAAGTAGGCGGCCTGTCTCCCCAATATAGAGGAGGCCACATCGGGTGCAGCGGATGCAGTAAATGATGTGTGTGGAGGTGCAGGTGAATTTGTGATGGATATGGAAGGATCCCTTGGGGCCTTGGAGGGAAGTGAGGGGGAGGTGTGGGCGCAAGTTTTGCATTTCTTGCGGTTGCAGGGGAAGGTGCCGGGAGTGGAGGTTGGGTTGGTGGGGGGTGTGGACCTGACAAGGGAGTTGCAGAGGTAGTGGTCTTTCCGGAACGCTGATAGGGGAGGGAGGGAAATATATCCCTGGTGGTGGGGTCCGGTTGGAGGTGGCGGAAATGACGAAGGATGATACGATGTATCTGGAGGTTGGTGGTGTTGGTAGATAAGGACCAGTGGGGTTCTGTCCTGGTGGCAGTTGGAGGGGCGGGGCTCAAGGGCGGCGGAGCGGGAAGTGGAGGAGATGCGGTGGAGGGCATCGTCGATCACGTCTGAGAGGAAATTGCGGTTTTTGAAGAAGGAGGCCATCTGGGTTGTACGGTATTGGAACTGGTCCTCCTGGGAGCAGATGCGGCGGAGACGAAGGAATTGGGAATATGGGATGGCGTTTTTACAGAGGGCAGGGTGGGAGGAGGTGTAGTCTAGGTAGCTGTGGGAGTCGGTCAGTTTATAGTAAATGTCCGTGTTGAGTCGGTCGCCCGAGATAGAAATGGAGAGGTCTAGGAAGGGGAGGGAGGAGTCTGAGACGGTCCAGGTAAATTTGAGGTCGGGGTGGAAGGTGTTAGTAAAGTGGAAGAACTGTTCAACCTCCTCGTGGGAGCACGAGGCAGCGCCAATACAGTCATCGATGTAGCGGAGGAAAAGGTGGGGGGTGGTGCCAGTGTAGCTGTTCCATATATCCTACAAAGAGGCAGGCATAGCTGGGACCCATGCAGGTGCCCATGGCTACTCCTTTGGTTTGGAGGAAGTGGGAGGATTGGAAAGAGAAGTTGTTCAGAGTGAGGACCAGTTCAGTCAGTCGAAGGAGGGTGTCAGTGGAAGGGTACTAGTTGGGTCAGCGGGAAAGGAAGAAGCAGAGGGCTTTGAGTCCTTCGTGATGGGGGATGGAAGTGTACAGGGACTGGATGTCCATGGTGAAGATAAGGTGTTGGGGACCAGGGAAGCGAAAATCATGGAGGAGATGGAGGGCGTGGGTGGTGTCCTGAACATAGGTGGGGAGTTCTTGGACTAAGGGGGACAGGACCGTGTCGAGGTATGCGGAGATGAGTTCGGTGGGGCAGGAGCAGGCTGAGACAATGGGTCGGCCGGGGCAGTCAGGTTTGTGGATTTTGGGCAGGAGGTAGAAACGGGCGGTGCGGGGTTGTGGGACTATGAGGTTGAAGGCGGTGGATGGGAGATCCCCGAGGTGATGAGGTTATGGATGGTCTGGGAGATGATGGTTTGGTGGTGGGAGGTGGGGTCATGGTCAAGGGGGCAGTAGGAGGAGGTGTCCGCGAGCTGGCGATTAGCCTCAGCGGTGTAAAGGTCAGTGCGCCAAACTACCACTGCACCTCCCTTGTCTGCCGGTTTGATAGTGAGGTTGGGGTTGAAGCGGAGGGAGTGGAGGGCTGTGCGTTGTGAGGGTGAGAGGTTGGAGTGGGTGAGAGGGGTGGACAGGTTGAGGCGGTTAATGTCGCAGCAGCAGTTGGCTTTGAAGAGATCGAGGGCGGGTAAGAGGCCAGTACGGGGTGTCCAGGTGGATGGGGTGTGTTGGAGGTGAGAGAAGGGGTCGTCAGAGGGTGGGCGGGAGTCCTGGTTGAAGAAGTAGGCGCGGAGGCGAAGGCGGCAGAAGAATTGTTCGATGTCTCGCTCACTACCTGGTATGGCAACTGCACCATTCAAGATTGGAGACGGTTACAGAGAGTGGTGAACTCGGCCCAGACAATCACAAAGGCCAACAGCCCATCTATAGGATCCATCTACCAGGCCCGCTGTCAAGGAAAGGCCGCCAGCATTCTCAAAGATCCATCCCACCCTGGCAATGTTTTTCTACAACCTCTACCATCAGGGAGAAGGTACAGAAGCCTGAACACACGCATCAGCCGGTTTCAAAACAGTTTCTACCCTACTGCTGTTAGAATACTTGAATGGACTCACAAACTCTTAACATTCCCCTGTACCTGTGTTTTTGTTTTTGCCGCTGTTTACCTATTATTCACTTATCTATGTTCCTTAACTCTGTGATCTGCCTGTATTGTTCGCAAGACAAAGCTTTTCACTGTACCTCGGTACACGTGACAATAAATTCAATTCAATTCAATTCGGTCATACACATGAAATCTTATCTTACAGACAATGTCCCAGATACTGTGCTCACTGTCCCTGGATTTGGCCTGTCTCACTGTCAGAATACTCCCAGCAGAGCTGGTGACACAGTGATGTACAATCAGGAGACTTCAATATTGATTCTGGACCCTACAAAGTCTCCTGGCTTTAAGTTAAACATGGGCAAGAATGTATCAATACTCGACCATGTTGTACAATACTTGGAGGAAGACCAGAGGATGGCAAGGGTGCAGAATGTACTCTGGGTGTGTGATTTCAATGTCCACCACCAAGAGTGGCTCTGCAGCAGTACTACAGACTGAGCTGGTCGGGTCCGAAAGGACATAGCTGCCTGACTGGGTCTACAGCAGCTGGTGAGGGAGCCAATAAGAGGTAAAAACGGACTTGACCTCATCCTGATCAATCTGCTGGCTACAGATGCATCTGTCCATGACAGTATTGGTAAGAGTGACCATCACACAGTCCTTGTAGAGGCAAAGTCCATCTTCACACTGAGCATGTTCTCCATCATGTTGTGTAGCACTAACACTGTGCTAAATGGGATAGAGTTTGAATTGACCAAGTAACACAAGACTGGCCATTCACTTTCCTGCACTTTCCCTGCAACCTTCAATTCTTCTACTTGTCAGGAACTGTCTATCTGGCCTCAGCCCTAAATATACATAAGGACTGTGTCCCCACAGCGATCTGCAGCAAGAAGTTCCAAAGACATTCAACACTCTGAGAAAAGAAATTATTTTGCTTGCTGAGCTGGAAGATTTGTTCTCAGACATTCCATCATCATGCTAGGTAACATCATCAGTGAAGCGCTGGTGTACTGTCCCACTTGCTATTTATCTGTCTTGGTCTGTTGTGGTAGGGGATATCACTTCCAGTTCTGTTTCTGAGAGGTTGATCAATGAGATCTAAATTGATATGTTTGTTATTGGAGTTCTGGTTTGAATGCCAGGCCTCTAGGCATTCCTGTGCGTGTCTCTGTTTAGCCTGTCCCTGGATGGATGCATTGTCTCAGTCGAACAGTCCCTCATTGTCTAACATCGGACAGAATGGCAGGAAACTAGCCACCAGGATACATGAACAACAACTAGCCACCAAAAGATATGCCCAAGTATCACTGGTATCCTTACACACAGACACCAGTTCGACTGTCCAGACGAGGGACACCAGTTCGACTGGGACAATACATCATCCAGGGACAGGCTATACAGAGACACGCACAGGAATTCCTAGAGGCCTGGCATTCAAACCGGAACTCCATTAACAAACATATCGATTTGAACCCCATTTACCAACCTCTCAGAAACAGAACCCACCACAACAGACCAAGACAGATAAACAGCGAGTGGGACAGTACACCAGCGCTTCAACAGATAATGTCACTGAGCATGATGACGAAACATCTGAGAACAAACCTACCAGCTCAACAAGCAAACTTACAACCTGAGCTACAAATCTTCTCAAAAATTGTGAAGAAGAAATTCCTCCATATCTTAGTCTTTTCCTCATCTTCAGTAGATGTACTACTGTGGTGAAAAAGATCCTGGAAGCACCTTAAAGAGCAAAGCTGCAGACTGGGATGAGATGAATTCATATTGCAAGGATACAAGAAAAAGTAAATGTGTTCTCATTTCTGTTTGTAAAATGTGGATCAAGCCTTCCATATCACAGTATCATTCAGGTTTTGTTTCTGCTCACAGTCTCTGACTCTGTTGCATCACTGAAGTTTAACTCTGGAAGGTAAACAGTTTTCAGTCAAATGGAATTATCTAAGGGAGCAGAAATCTCACTCCCAACTGGAATGGTCTCAGGCACTGAATCTTAGGAAAGCACATCCATAGTTGCTGGTATGGAGGGAAGGTCTTATGAGGAAAGGCTGAGGGACTTGAGGCTATTTTTGTTAGAGAGAAGGTTGAGAAATGACTTAATTGGGACATATAAGATAATCAGAGGACAGTGAGAGCCTTTTTCCTCGGATGGTGATGGCTCGCACGAGGGGACAAATTGAGGGGTAATAGATATAGGACAGATGTCAGAGGTAGTTTCTTTACTCAGAGGGTAGCAGGGATGTGGAACGCTGTGCCTGCAAAAGCAGTAGACTCGCCAATTTCATGGGCATTTAAATGGTCATTGGATAGGTATATGGATGAGAATGGAGTAGTGTCGGATAGATGGGCTTCAGATTGGTTCCACAGGTCGGTGCAACATCGAGGGCCGAAGGGCCTGAACTGGGCTGTAATGTTCTGTTTTATCATTTTAAATTATTTGTAGTCATTGTAGATAGATACAAAAATGTTTCTTCATAATTACATTACTTTTTGCTCCAAAATCATAAACTGGACCCAAGCAATTTATTATATTTCAATTACAGCAACAAACTGTAACATAAATGAACTGAACATAAATTAAGCTAGATTTTACTTGAAAGCTTTTCTTTTCTTGCTGTGGTTAAAAATAAAAATGCGATATATTAGCTTGACTAGTACTTGGTCAGTATATTTACAAGAAATAGATGGACACAAACCTGTTAGGAGTTGTTCTGTTGTTATCTTCCTTGGATAGGAAGAATCATTACTGAGCAACAGAATTACATGCTATAAAGCTGTACAACAAATAAGTAATGGAGCATCATTGTTCAGCTTATGACATCAACTGACTCCATTGTTGGTTGGGTCTAGTGAAGTGGTAGTGGAAGGGCCTCATGGCGACACCTTCAAGGGAGGCCCAGCAGCTAGAGTGTGACCCTGATGATGGACGGCCCAGCGTAGATGGTGGCGAGGTGATGGTGGAGGAGAGTCAACCCAGTGGCAAAAGCTGGAGCCTGAGGATCAATGACTTTGATGTTGATTGAGGCCGATGTAGAAGGAGGAAGGGGGTGGAGGAGGCCCGTTGATGGTGATGAGCCGGCGCAGGACTGATGGACTCTCTCTAAGACATATCTTGCTAATTCTTTTTGTTATTCTTAAATTATTCAAAATGATGCCAGATCGTGGTGACATTGGAAAAGCTTTTCACTGCATTTTACTCTTTTTCTCACAGTCATTCATTCTAATTTTTCTTGTTTACTTTGTTGTCCTTATAGCGTTTTGCTGCTTCAAAGGGAAGGTTTGAAGATTCAAAGTAAATGGTTTTGCATTCATTAAATTGCCTCAGATCTGCTTCTCTAATACATTCAAGAGTGTAAGTAAAAGTTACAGAGAGAACAGAGATATAGTAACAGATCAGCATATGTTACAGTTTTTAATATTGATCAGGGCATTGTAGTTTACCAGTTAATGTCTAAATCTGTGGAGAGAAGAAAATGTTTTAATAAATGATTTGTAGAAAATGAATGGTCATTGAACTTTTTGCCCCTTATATAATCACGAGGAAGAAAAGCTAGACATTTCTGACAATGTACTGGAGAGGAAACAGTTAATAGGTGGAATCCTCTGTTACGGTTGAGTTCACTGATGGACATAGAGATGAGCAGCATTTGCACTCAGGGCACGTCAGCTTCTGTCAAGCAAGTTAGTTCTTAGTTCACTATCTATGCATTTTTTAAAAACCACTCACAGGACACAGGCGTTTCTGCTTAGCTAGTGTTCATTGTCCAATTGTCTGGAGAACTGTTAAGAGTCACCCACGTTGCCGTGGGTCTGGAATCACATGTGGTCCCGACCAGGTAAGGATGGCAGTTTCCTTCCCTAAAGGGACATTAGTGAACCAGACGGGTTTTTCTGACAATTGATGCTGGTTTCATGGTCATCATTAGACTTTGAATTTCAGATTCCTTATTAAATTCCAATTGAATGCACCTTCACCTTTTATGAACCAGACCTAACCCCCTTCAAATTTAGCAACGAGATAGCCTAAACCTTAACTTTTATCTTATTTAAAGACAGGTATAAGTGTTGTGTTCCCAATGTAATTCAATTGGTCTCGCTACTTTAAGTAAAACATATTTTATTCAAATGCACAGCTAAAATATAAACTGAAGAAAGAAGATTTGTTCTAACTTTAACACTATTGGAAAATTTAAAAGAATAATAGATTATTTAACTACTAAACAGCAACTGTTTCAATAAAGTAATATCCTATAACCACACCCTCGGCAAAGACAAATTCAGTAAAATAGATTATCTGACATGGAGCATTCCTCCAGTCCAGAAGGAAAGAGCATCAAGAGAAAATTCTGGCAGAGAGAGAGAGAGAGAGAGAGAGAGAACTCCAGCTCTTTGCTGTAGCTGAGAACGATAAAATAGTCAACTTCAGAACCCCAACAACTGCTGAAAGCTAAACTAAAACCCAGAGGCCTGATTCCATCCGTTCAGGCTGCTCCTATTGTTCCAACTTGAAAATAAAGCCCTTCAAAGCATCTCAAGCTATTTATTGGCTGGGAAGAAACATATGGCTCAAAACCTCTCTTAAAATAAAAAGGACAAATTATACCCCTCAAAGCCATAGCATCATCACACAGCACATTCCTGTGCAGAACATTCCACATCCTAACAACTCGGACAAAATAAGTTTCTCCTTATCTGACTCCTAGACCCTGCTGATAAGCTTGAAATTGTGAGCCCTAGTTACTGACACACCAACTAGTGGAAACACAATATCCTTCTTTACCCTGTCAAAATGGTTCATAATTTTAAATACCTCAATAACGTCCCCTCGTAATTTTCTCCACTCCAAAGTGAATAAGCTCAATTTCTCTAATCTTTCTTACTACTGAAATTCTCATTTTGCTATCATTTAACTAAATCTCCTTTGAGCTCTCTCCAAGGCTTTAATATCGGGTCTACAATCGGGTACCCCAAACTGAACACAAGACTGCAAATGTAGTTTGACAAATGACAGAGGTGTAGCGTCACATTTTTGCTTTTATATTCTTGGCTTCAGTTTATAAACCAAAGGATCGTATAAGTTTTCTGAACAGCTGTTTCAACTTGCCCAGATCAGAGTGGTGCTGGAAAAGCACAGCAGGTCAGGCAGCATCCGAGGAGCAGGAAAATTGATGTTTCGGGCAAAAGCCCTTCATCAGGAATTCTGCCTGGCTACCTTCAGAGGATCATGTACATGCATTCTGCACATGTAATTCCTTGAACGTTGTCCCATTAAGCCTGGATTATCTCACCGTGTTTTTTCTACCAAAATGCATGACCTCACATTTCTCTACATCGAAATTTATCTGCAGGTATCTACCCATTTGGCCAACTGAAGTCACTCATCATCACTCTCCAAACTCACCATTTTTCTTAGCTTAGTATTATCTACAAATTTGGAGATTAATCCCTCAACATCAATCTCCAAATTTCTTCTATCAGTATGTCTCCATTCTGAGAAATGCTCAGCGATACCAACCATCTAGTTTCCCACCTTTCAGCTAACTTCTAATCCATGCCAGGTAAAAGTGAGCACTGCAGATGCTGGAAACCCGAGTCTAGATCAGAGTGGTGCTGGAAAAGCACAGCAGGTCGGGCAGCATCCGAGGAGCAGGAAAATCAATGTTTCAGGAGAAAGCCATTCATCAGGAATAGAGGCAGGGTGCCTGCAGAGTGGAGAGATACATGGGGGGGGGGAGGTAGCAAAGAGTATAATAGGTGAGTGGGGGTGGGGATGGAGGTGATAGGTCAGACAGGAGGGTGGAGTGGATAGGTGGGAAGGGAGATTGGCAGGTAGGACAGGTCATGGGGACAGTGCTGAGCTGGAAGCTTGGAACTGGGGTGAGGTGGGGGAAGGGGAAATGAGGAAACTGGTGAAGTTTATATTGATGCCCTGGGGTTGATGCCCGAGGCGGAAGATGAGGCGTTCTTGAAGTGTTCCGAGGCGGAAGATGAGGCGTTCTTGAAGTGTTCCGAGGTGGAAGATGAGGCATTCTTATCCATGCTGCCATGGACCCATCAATCCCAAACGGTTCTAATTTGCTAACCAACCTGCCATGTGGCACTGTATCAATGCTTTCTAAAAATCCAAATATACAATGTACCCAACACTACCCTCATCTAGTGTCTGGATCATCTTGTCAAAGAACCTTATTAAATTGGCCAGATCTGACCTGCCCTTGACAAAGCCATGTTGACTGTCTTAAAGTAAGTTCCTTTTCAATGTGTATATTTACCTTATCCTGTAATATGGCCTCCATCGGGTTTCCCAATACTGATGTCAAGCTGACAGTTCTGTAGTTCCCAGGTTATCTTTTGCTCCTTTTTTAAACAACGGAGTCACATTTACAATCCTGGACTAATGCCGTGTTCAGAGATGCCTGGAAAATGTCTGTCAACAGCTCCACAACTTGCTCTATCACATCCCTCAGTAAACCAGGATGAATCTCATCTGGGACTGGTGACTGGTTTGTCTGGAGTGCTGTCAGCCTCTTGAGCATCGATTCTTTCTCCATCATCATTACTTCTCAGTAGCTCAACACCCACATTTTCAACTAGGCCATTGTCACCATCCTCCAATTTGGTGAGGACAGAACCATTGTACTCATTTAGTACCTTTATCAGATCAGTACTGCCCTGTTTGCTTCACTATTCATTTAATATTGATATGTTTGAAAAATATATTACTATTTGTTTCTGCGTATCCTGCTATCTTTACCTCATACTTCCTCTTCACCTTCCTTATTCCAACCTTAGTCTCTCTCCAGTATTTGAGACAGGTTTCCTATGTCTATTGCTATTATTATTCTGTATGCATCATATGCCTCCTTTCTCATCAATATCCTTCGTCACTCAGGATGCTTTGGCTTTGGATACCCCGTGTTTATTTCTCATGGGGATGTACCAAGCTTGCGCCCTGTTCATCTCTCTTTTGAAGTTCTCCAATATTTCATCCACTCAAATGCATCTCCAATCAACCTGCTCCAGTTCAACTTTTAGATCTCTACAATCTGCCCTTTTCCAGTCTCGGAACTTAATCTGAACCTCATTATAGCATGATCATCATTTCCAAAATGGTTCCTCACCCTGATGTTCTCTGCTTGGCCTGCCTCATTTAAAATCATGGAATCCCTATACTGTGGACAGAGACCATTTAGCCCATCAAGTACATACTCACAGTCTAAAGAGCATCCCACTCGGATCCATTCCCCCCCCCATCCCTGTAACCTTGCATTTACCATGCCTACTCCACATAGCCTGCATATCTTGGGGCAATTTAGCAAAGTCAATCCACCTGACCTGCACATCCTTGGGCTGTGGGAGGAAACTAGAGCACCCGGAGGAAACCCATGCAGACATGCAGAGAACACTCAAACTGTACACAGACATTTATCTAAGACTGGAATCAAACCAAGGCCCTGGCCTGTGAGGCAGCATTGCGAACCACTGAGCCACAGTGCCAGCTGATCCAAGGACCAGATCCAACACAGCTCGCTTCCTGCTCGGGCTGGAAATGTACATTAATGAGATTACTACCCTGGATATCCTCCGTTTCACCCGACTCCCAGAAACTGATCCTGCAACTTGATTGTAAACTTTGTGGAGAATCTGATTTTTGGAAGCTTGCACAATTCAGTTCCTGCCTTGATTTATAAGCCAGGGTGCAGACTCCACTTAGTCCTACAGGCCTAACCCTTCATCAACGGCAAGTGGGGTTAGATTAGGTTGGGAGATCTGGCCAGCATGGACAAGTTAGATCGAAGGGTCTGTGTCCGTGCTGTACACCTCTAAGACGCTATGATTCTAATATCTGTCCTCCTGATTAGATCATTCACCATCTTGTTGCTTTCTGGCATTACAAAGAGGAGGCTTCAGAATATTCCCATCCTCAAGGATGGGGGAGCACAGCTTAGGTTAGACCTAACAAATCTGGTTGAATGTTTTGAGGAGGTGACGAAGTGTGTAGATGAGGGTAGAGTAGTTTATATATTCAGCAAGGCATCGGAGACTGATAAGGAAGGTAAAGGCGATAGGATCCAGTGTAAGATGGTGTTGATAGGTTATAGCTAAGCAAGGGCTGGTCGATAGTACTGCTAATGAAACCTTCCATGACTTGACTGAAGCTTGAGAGTAAACTAATGCTGCAGTAACTGCCTGGGTTGGATTTATCCTGCTTTTTGTGTACAAAGCATACCTGGGCAGTTTTTCTCATTATTGGGTAGATGTCAGAGGGCAGTGCTGGGAAGTGATTGAGTGGGATCCTGGGAAGAGGCAGCTCAGTCACTGTGACCGAGGAGGGGAGGGGAGAAGAGCTGGTGTCAGAGAATGGCACAAAAGCATCCAACAGAGGAAGTGCGGGGTGTCTGAAACATGCGAAAGTGGATAAATCCCCAGGACCTGATCAGGTGTACCCGAGAACTCTGTGGGAAGCTAGAGAAGTGATTGCTGGGCCTCTTGCTGAGATATTTGTATCATCGATAGTCACAGGTGAGGTGCCGGAAGACTGGAGGTTGGCAAACGTGGTGCCACTGTTTAAGAAGGGCGGTAAGGACAAGCCAGTGAACTATAGACCGGTGAGCCTGACCTCGGTGGTGGGCAAGTTGTTGGAGGGAATCCTGAGGGACAGGATGTACATGTATTTGGAAAGACAAGGACTGATTAGGGATAGTCAACATGGCTTTGTGCGTGGGAAAACATGTCTCACAAATTTGATTGAGTTCTTGAAGAAGTAACAAAGAGGATTGATGAGGGCAGAGCGGTGGACATAATCTATATGGACTTCAGTAAGGCATTTGACAAGGTTCCCCATGGGAGACTGGTCTTGATCAAATGGGCCAATGGGCTGAGAAGTGGCAGATGGAGTTTAATTCAGATAAATGCGAGGTGCTGCACTTTGGGAAAGCAAATCTTAGCAGGATTTTTGTAATTAATGGTAAGGTCCTAGGGAGTGTTGCTGAACAAAGAGACCTTGGAGTACAGGTTCATAGCTCCTTGAAAGTGGAGTCGCAGGTAGATAGGATAGTGATGAAGGCGTTTGGTATGCTTTCCTTTATTGGTCAGAGTATTGAGTACAGGAGTTGGGAGGTCATGTTGTGGCTGTACAGGACATTGGTTAGGCCACTTTTGGAATATTGCGTGCAATTCTGGTCTCCTTCCTATCGGAAAGATGTTGTGAAACTTGAAAGGGTTCAGAAAAGATTTACAAGGATGTTGCCAGGGTTGGAGGATTTGAGCTATAGGGAGAGATTGAATAGACTGGGGCTGTTTTCCCTGGACCGTTGGAAATGAGGGTGACCTTATCGAGGTTAATAAAATCATGAGGTGCATGGATAGGATCACCTGCCTCACCAAAGCCCAGTATTCACCAAAAATCCACACTTAAACTGCAAAACAGCCCTTCTCAAAACAGCCCCTCTGGAAATAACTGCTTAACTGGAGCTTGCCAATCATTTACTCGTTCCTGGGCAGTCACTGGTGACTGAGCTGACTGGGGTGGGGGAGTCCAGAACAAGAAGTTTAGGGTGAGAGGGGAAATATATAAAACAGACCTAAGGGGCAACCTTTTCACGCAGAGGGTGGTACGTGTATGGAATGAGCTGCCAGAGGATGTGGTGGAGGCTGGTACAATTGCAACATTTAAAAGGCATCTGGATGGCTATATGAATGGGAAGGGTTTGGAGGAATATATAGGCCAGGACTAGATTGGGTTGGGATATCTGGTCACCATGGACGAGTTGGACCAAAGGGTCTGTTTCCATGCTGTACAATTCATGAGTATATGAGAGAGTGCTGCTTGGAAATGATTCAGGAGGATTCTGGGAGGAGTCAGCTCAGTCACCAGTGACTGCCCAGGAACGAGTAAATGATTGGCAAGCTCCAGTTGACTAGTTATTTCCAGAGGGGCTGTTTTGAGAAGGGCTGTTTTGCAGTTTAAGTGTGGGTTTTTGATGAATACTGGGCTTTGGTGAGGCGGGTGATTCATAACAAGGTAAGGGCAAGATAAGATTCGGTTCTCGGTCTTACTGAGAAGGGTCAGAGATGGCAGTTAGGGCAGTGGTATACTCTTTCTGCCAGATGTGGGCAATCAGGGAACAGTCTAATGTCCCTGATGACTGTGTCTGCAGCCCCTCACAGACAGTGTGGTTCAGTGAGAGCAGCAGTTGGCCACACTGAGGAACATACAGGAGGCAGACAGTGTGATAGACTCTAGTTACAATGATGTGGTGACACCATTGATTCGGTCAGGTAGATGGGTGACTGTCAGGAGAGGTGGGCAGCTAGTGCAGGGGTCTCCTGTGACTATTTCCCTCTCTAACAGGCATACTGGTTTGGATACTGTTGGGGGTGTGTGGGGGGAGAGGGGGAGGTGGAATAGCCTCTCAGGGGAGTATAACAGCAGCAGCTACAACTCACGCTGCTAGCGACCAAGATTGGCAAGATCCAAGGGAGTAATAGTGTTCAGGGACTGGCCAGTCAGGGGCACAGATAGGTGTTTCTGTGGCTGTGTTCGAGACTCCTGGATTGTGTGTTGCCTCCCTGGTGCCAGGGTCAAGGATATCTCCAAACAGTTGCACGAAATTCTTAAGGGGAAGAGAGAACAGCTAAAGGTTATAGTACAAATTGGTACCAACGACAAAGGTAGGAAAAGAGATGAGGTCCTGCAGAGTGATTATAAGGAGTCAGGTAGAAGGTTAAAGTGCAGGACCTCAAGGGTAGTATTTTCTGCATTACCTCCATGAGAATGAGAGCAGGAATAGGAGGATTTGGCGGATGAATGTGTGGCTTGAGAGCTGGTGCAGGGGACAGGGATTCAGATTCTTGGATCTTTGGGATCTCTTCCGGGATAGTGATGACCTGTACACAAGGGACAGACTGCACCTGAACTGGAGGGGGACAAAAATCCTGGTGGGAAGATGTGCTCAAGTTACTCGGGATTGGTGAGGGGGGGAGCGGTGTAGTGGCAGGTGGGGTGGGATCCAAAGAGAGACAAAGAGAACATTGAGTGTAGTACGGAAGTTAATGAGAACAAGTTAAATAGTGAAGGCAGTGTTGGTAATCCTAATAGTAGTCAGGGCAGGCAGAGCGTGGCAGGAAGGAGGGGAAGTCTCAATTAAACTGCACTTATTTCAATACAAGAGGCCTGACAAATAAGGCAAATGAATTTGGAGCGTGGGTGGGTGTATGGGACTGGGATACTATAGCGAGTACAGACACATGGTTGAGGGAGGGACAGGACCAGCAGCTCAATGTTCCAGCATACAGATGCTATAGGAAGGATAGAAGGGGAGGCTAGAGAGGAGGGGGTATTGTGTTTTTGATTAGGGAGAATGTCATGGCAATATTGATAGAGGACGTTCTTGAGGGTTCATCCACCTGAATCTAAATGGGTAGAACTGAGAAATAAAAAAGGGGAGATCATTTTGATAGCATTGTACTATAGATCTCCCAATAGTCAGCAAGGGATGAGGAGCAAATATACAGGGAGATCACAGATAACTGTAAGAATGCTAGTGTGGTAATATCAAGGGATTTTAGCATTGACTGGGACTGTCATAGTGTTAAGGGTTTCGTTGGGAAGAAATTTGTTAAGTGTGTTCATGAAGAATTTGTCATGCAGTATGTAGATGGCCGTATCAGAGAAGATGCAAAACCTGACCTCCTCTTGAGAAGCAAGGCAGGGCAAGTGACGGAAGTCTTAATGGGAAAGCCCTTTGGGACCAGTGCCCATAATTCCATTAGTTTTAAAATAGCTAAGAAAAAGAATGGAACTGGTCCACAATTTAAAGTTCTAAATTGGGGAAAGGCCAATTTGGATGGTCTTAGACAGGAACTTTCAAACATTGATTGGAGGAGGCTATTTCCAGGCAAAGAGATGTCTGGTAACTGTAAGGCTTTCAAAAGTGAGTTAATGAGGGTTCAGGACAAGCGTGTTCTTGTTAGGGTGAAGAGTAATGCTGGCAGGAGGAGGGAGCCCTGGATGACAAGACTGGTCAAGAAAAAGAAGGACTTATATGACATGTATAGGCAGCTAGGATCAAGTGAATTTCTTGAGGTGAGTAAAGAGAGGAGAGAGAGAGAGACAGAGAGAGAGACAGAGAGAGAGAGAGAGAGAGAGAGAGAGAGAGAGACAGAGAGCGAGAGACAGGGACAGAGAGAGAGATAGATAGATAGAGAGAGAGAGACAGAGAGTGAGAGCGATACAGGGACAGGCAGAGAGAGAGAGAGGGAGAAGACAGAGAGAGGGAGGGAGAGGGACAGAGAGGGAGAGAGAGAGAGAGACAGGGACAGAGAGAGAGGGTCAGAGAGAGAGAGAGAGAGAGACAGAGAGCGAGAGACAGGGACACAGAGAGAGAGAGCCACAGAGAGAGAGAGACACAGGGACAGGCAGAGAGAGAGAGAAAGAGAGGGAGAGGGACAGAGAGAGAGAGAGAGAGAGACAGGGACAGAGAGAGACAGGGACAGAGAGAGAGATAGATAGATAGAGAGAGAGAGACAGAGAGTGAGAGCGATACAGGGACAGGCAGAGAGAGAGAGGGAGAAGACAGAGAGAGAGGGAGGGAGAGGGACAGAGAGAGAGAGACAGAGAGAGACAGGGTCAGAGAGAGAGAGAGAGAAGGACAGAGAGAGAGAGAAGTACACGTAAGGGGAAATCAGGAGGTCTAAAAGGAGATATGAGGTGGCTTTGGCAGATAAGGGAAAGGAAAATGCAAAGAGATTCTACAGGTACATGAAGGGCAAAAGAAAAACTAGGGTGAGAATACGGCCTCTTAGATCAACAAGGTCATCTATGTGCAGAGCCACAAGAGATGGGTGAAATCCGAAATGAATATTTCTCATCAGTACTGTATTTCCTGTTGAGAAAGGCATGAATGCTCGGGAACTTGGGGAAATAAATAGTGAGGTCTTGAAGAGAGTCCACATTACAGAAGAGGAGGGGCTGAAAGTCTTAAAACGCATTAGGTTGATAAATGCCTGTGACCTGATGAAGTATATCCCAGGACTCTGTGGGAAGCCAGGGAGGAAATTGCGGGGCCCCTGGTAAAGATATTTGTATCATCAGCAGCCACAGGTGAAGTGCCCGAAGATTGTCAGGTGGCTAATGTTGTGCCATTATAAGTTCGTAAAGGGGATTCTGAGAGACAGGGTCTGCAGGCATTTGAAGATGGAAGTACTCATTTGGGGTAGTCAGCAAAGATTTGTGCGTAGGAAATTCTGTCTCACTAATTTGATTGAGTTTTTTAAAGGGGTGAGCAAGAAAGGAGGTGAGGGCAGTGATGCTGACATTGTACATGGATTTTAGCAAGGCCTTTAACAATGGTAGGTTGCTGAGTAAGGTTAAATCACACAGAATCCAGGGAGAGGTAGCCAATTGGATACAACATTTGCTTCACAGAGGGTGGTGGTAGAGGGTTATTTTTCAGACTGGAGGCCTGTGACCAGCAGTGTGCCATAGGGATCGGTACTGGGTCCACTATTATTTGTGATTTATATAAGTGATTTGGATAAGATTTTAGGAGGTATGGTTAGTACGTTTGCAGATGATACCAAGATTGGTGGTACAGTGAACAGTGAAGAAGGTTATCTGGGAATGCAGCGAGATCTTAAACAACTGGGCCAGTGGAATGGCTGAGGAACGGCAGATGGAGTCTAAGTTAGAGAAATGCAAGATGGAAAACCAGGGTACGACTTCCAATCAATGTGTGGGGCCCTGGGGAGTGTTATAGAATAAAGAGAGCTAGGGATAGCGGTTCATCGCTCCTTGCAAATGGAATCACACCAGGTAGACAGGGTGGTGAAGAAGGCTGATGGTATGTTTGTTTTCATTGGTAAAAGTACTGAGTATAGGACAAAACATTGGTGAGGCCACATTTGGAGTGTGTGTACTTCTGGTCGCCCTACTATAGTAAGGATATTATTAAACTAGAAAGATGCAGAAAAGCCTTACTAAGATGTTACCTGGACTGGGAGTGAAAGGTTTGAGTTATAAAGAGAGGCGGCATAGGCTTGGACTTTCTTTCCTAAAGTATAGGAGACTGAGGGGTGACCTTGCAGAGGTCTATAAAATCATGACAGGCATAAACGAGGGAGCTAGCCAACAGCTAGTCCTCATGGTAGGGGAGTCTAAAACTAGACAGCATCGGTTTAATCTAAGAGAGGAGAGATACTAAAGAGTCAGAGAGACATATTGTTTTCTACACAGAGAGGTGGTGGGTGTCTGGAATGGGCTGCTAGAGGTACTGGTGGAAGTGAGTACAGTTTCGATATTCAAGAAACAATTTGACAGGTATGTGAATAAGATAGGTATGGAGAGATATGGACCAAATGCAAGCAAATGGGACTGGATTAATTGTGAGAAATGGTCAGCATGGACAGGGTGGGCTGAAGAATCTCATCAAGTCATAGAGCTATACAGCACGAAGCAGACCATTGGTTTGACCAGGTCTCCAAAAACAATCTAGTCCTGTTTGCCAGCATTTGGCCTATATCTCTCCAAAGAGGTTCTCCTGCAATTGTGTGATATTGTGTGCAGTTCTGGTCCTCTTAGATTCACTCCAATGTGGAAACAGGCCCATCGGCCCAAGTAGTCCACACCAACCCTTCGAAGAGTAACCCACCCAGACCCATCTCCCTCTGACTAATGCACCTAACACTATGGGCAATTCAGCATGGCCAATTCACCTGACCTGCACATCTTTGGACTGAGGGAGGATATACTGGCTGTGGAGGCAGGGCAGAGGAGCTTCACCAGGTTGATTCCGCAGATGAAGGGGTAACCCTACGAGGAGAGGTCAAGGCGCCTGGGACTGTACTCACTAGAATTTTAAGAAATGAGAGGGTATCTTCTAGAAAGATGTAAAATTATGAAAGGGATAGCTTAGATAGAGGCAGGCAAGTTATTTCTGCTGGTGGGTGAGGCTCGGACTAGGAGCCATGGCCTCAGGATTAGGGGGATTAGATTTAGGACAGAGCTGAGGAGGAACTGCTTTTCCCAGAGAGTTGGGAACCTATGAAATTCTCTGCCCAAGGAAGCGGTAGAGACAGCTTCATTAAATATATACATGACACAGTTGGGTGGGTTTCTGCACGGTAGGGGAATTAAAGGTTATGGGGACAATGTAGGTAGGAGGGGCTGAGACAATGGATAGATCAGCTATGGTCTTAATGACGGGCCAAATGGCCTACTCCTGCTTCTATGACTATGAAACTATTCATATACCTGTCCAGGTGCCTTTTAAATGTTGTAATTGTACCAGTCTCCACCACTTCCTCTGGCAGCTCATTCCATACACTTACCACCCTCTGTGTGAAAAAGTTGTCCCTTAGGTCTCTTTTATATCTTTCCTCTCTCACCCAAAACCTATGCCCTCTAGTTCTGGACTCCCCCACCCCAGGGAAAAGACCTTTGTTGTTCACTCTATCCATGCCCCTCATAATTTTGTAAACCTCTATAAGGTCACCCTCAGCCTCCAACACTCCAGGGAAAACAGCCCCAGCCTGTTCAGCCTCTCCCTATAGCTCAAACCCTCCAACCCTGGCAACATAGAACATGGGGTCCATACAGTGTGGAAGCAGCCATTCAGCCTATCGAGTCCACACTGACCTACTGAAGTGCATCTCACCCAGACCCAGCACCTTATCCCTGCATTTCTCATGGCTAACCCTCCCTAGCCTGCATATTCCTGGACATTACTAGCAACTTTAGCATGATCGATCCACCTAACCTGCACATCTTTGGACTGTGGGAGAACACCAGAGCAAATCCACGCAGACATAGAAAATATGCCAACTTAAAACAGACACTCACCTGAACCCGTGTCCCTGGCACTATGAGGCAGCAGTGCTAACCACTGAGATACCCCTGTCACCAACATTCTTGGAAATCTTTTCTGAACCCTTTCAAGTTCCACAACATCCTTCCTATAGCAGGGAGCCCAGAATTGCACACAATATTCCAAAAGTGACCTAACCAATGACCTTTACAACTGCAACATGACCTCCCAACTCCTGTACTCAATACTCTGACCAATAAAGGAAAGCATACCAAACGCCTTCTTCACTTTCCTATCTACCTGCAACTCCACTTTCAAGGAGCTATGAACCTGCACTCCAAGGTCTCTCTGTTTAGCAACATTCCCAGGACCTTACCATTAACTGTATAAGTACTGCCCTGATTTGCCTTTCCAAAATGCGTTTATTTAAATTAAACTCCATTTGCCACTCCTCATCCCGCTGGCCCATCTGATCAAGATCCTGTTGTAATCTGAGGTAACTTTTCTCGCTGTCCACTACACCTCCAATTTTGTCGTCATCTCCAAACTTACTAACTATACCTCTTATGTTCACATCCAAATTATTTACATAAATGACGTAAAATAATGGACCCAGCACTGATTCTTGTGGCACACTTCTGGTCACAGGCCTCCAGTCTGAAAAGCAACCCTCCACCTTCACCCTCTTGTCTCCTATCCTCAAGTGTAGGCCTCTATGAGTCTATGCCAATGCTGAAATGGTACTGGAACAGCTTGACAAGAGGCACAGCTCATTCTAGAGTATAACTCATCAGTACTATTGCTGGCACAACCACAGAGCCATAGCCCTGAAAACAAGTGTCTTTAGTAATTTCTTGATATCATGTCGAATGAATTGAGTTGTCTGAAGACTGGCATGTGTGGCACTATGGTGTCTGGAGGAGGCCAAGAAGGGTCAGGCGATTGGCATACTTGGCTGAAGGTGTTTCTAGTGAGTCAGCACTGTCTGCTGCTCGGTTCATAGAATCATATAGTACAGAACAAGCCTTTTGGTCTACTGAACAAAACCCACTTTGAATCTACACTAGTCCCGCTTTTCTGCACTTCACCCATAGCCTTCAACACATTCCAAGTGTTCATCTAAGGACTTTCCCAGCTTAGCTACCCTCCCAGGTAGAGCATTCCAGATTCTCACCAGCCTCTGGGCTGAAAACATTTCTCCTCAAATCTTCTCTCAATCCCTTGCCTTTCATCTTAAAAAGATGTCCCCTTGTTATTGATCCTTCTACTAAGGGAACAGTTGCTTTCTATTCCCTCTGTCCAAATCCCTCATAATCTTAAACACCTCTATCAGGTCCCCTCAGAATCTCCTACAACCTCTTCCCTCAGGCAGGAGGTAGAGAGGCCTGAACACGCACCAGCAGGTTCAGGAACAGCTTCTTCCCTGCTGTTATTAGACTGATGGATGGAGTCCCTAGCCTCCAATAATGCTAATCTTGTTGATGTTGATCTCCCCTTGCTCTGTGAAATGTAACCTGTATGCCTCTAACCTTTTTGATCTGTACATCCTTGCTTTCCATGACCTGCCTGTACTGTTCAGAAACAAAGCTTTTCATTGTACTTTGGTACAAATGACAATGAATCAATCCATCAACAGAAAACAACCCAAGCTTACTCAGTCTCTCTTTATTGCTAAATTGCTCCATCCCAGTGAATCCCCTCTGCACCCGCTCCAGTGCAATCACATCCTTCTTTATGTGGAGACCAGAATAGCGCACAATATTCCAGCTTTTTTACAGCTCCAACAAACCTCTCTGTTTTTATAATCTGTGCCACAGTTGGTAGAGGTGAGTCACCTGTATGCCCTTTTAACTACCTAACTAATGTCTTGCCTGAGCCACTGTTTTCATGTTTGGAATAATAGTTAGATATTAAATAGTCCTGTTGCTTACCTGGTGGTGGTGTTAGACTGCAGAGGGTGGATGCAGATCCTGCAGGCGAGTGGAAGCACGGTCACCAACACTACATGGAGAAGAAATCATTTGGAGCTTGCTATTTTAACATTGTTGTTTAATCAGTTCCCTGCCTCCTCCCCCTTTTAAAACACATTCTATCAATTCTTGAACATAGGCTAAGGCATGAAACCTGCTCAAAATCATTAGCAAGAGATGAATAAGAACATATC
This sequence comes from Chiloscyllium plagiosum, assembly GCF_037043375.1. Lineage (NCBI taxonomy): Eukaryota > Metazoa > Chordata > Chondrichthyes > Orectolobiformes > Hemiscylliidae > Chiloscyllium > Chiloscyllium plagiosum. The sequence continues at coordinate 169,605,359 of NW_028270139.1, read as the reverse complement.
TGTTGACTTTCAGCCCTTTTTCCCAAGAGATGACTCTGCTGTTTGCAAATCATTTGCAGTTACCCCAGCCGAAACTGGGAAAACATTCTGGACTTCACTGGGGGGAGACTGGAAAACTTTGTGCCGTTGGTCAGAAGCCTTAACATCAGGCACACACACACACACAGACACAGACACAGACACACACACACACACAGAAACACACAGACACACACAGACACACACACACCCACACACACCCACACCCACATAGACACACACACACACATACACCCACACACACCCACCCACACAGACACACACCCACACCCACATAGACACACACACACACATACACCCACACACACCCACCCACACAGACACACACACACACCCACATAGACGCACACAGACACACACACAAACACACACAGACACACACACAGACACACACACGCAGACACACACAGACACACACAGACACACACACCGACACCCACACACCCACACACACCCACAGACACACCCACACCCACACAGACACCCACACTGACACCCACACAGACACCCACACACAGACACACCTACACACACACAGACACCCACACAGACACCCACACAGACACCCACACAGACACCCACACAGACACACACACACAGACACACACACAGACACACAGACACAGACACAGACACAGACACACACACACAGACACCCACACACACACAGACACACCCCCACACACCACATACAGACACATACAGACACACACACACAGACACCCACACACAGACACACCCACACACACACAGACACCCACACAGACACCCACACACCCACACAGACACACACACACAGACACACACACACACAGACACAGACACACACCCACACACACACAGACACCCACACACACACAGACACACACACAGACACACCCCCACACACCACACACAGACACAGACACAGACACAGACACAGACACAGACACATACAGACACATACAGACACACACACACACACAGACACATACAGACACATACAGACATACACACACACAGACACACAGACACCTCATGATTTCCAAATGCTGGTTCCATGGTTGGTGACAGTCTGCACTTGAATTTCTAGTGTGTACCTGTCAGCACACACTCACCCCTTCACTGAAAGGACCGGGCATTTCAAACTGGCAATTGGAGTTTGACGCAGTTTACGCAAATAAAAGGAGAATGGAGCAGAGGTGTGGGTGTTCAGGAAAACTTTCTAGATCAGTAGATTTGCAGCACTGGAAGTACTTATAGAGTCCTAGAGTCCTACAGCATGGAGACAGGCTACGTGAACCACATTTCTCAGCACTTGGCCCATATCCTTCTAATCCATGTATTTGACCAAATGCCTTTTAAAAGTTGTTAATGTACCCACCTCAACCACTTCCACTGGCAGCTCATTCCATATGCGTACCACCCTCTGTGCAAAAATGCTTCCCCTCAGGTTCCCTTTTATTCTTTTCCCTCTAACCCTCTAACCTCGAGCCCTTGATTCCCTAACCCTGGGAAAAAGACTCAGTGCATTCACCTTATCCATGCCTCTCACAATCTTCTATAAAATCTCTCTCCCCCCACCCCACCCCACACTACCCCAATACGCTCTGAAGAAAAAAGTTCCGAGCTTGTCCACCCTCTCCCTATAACTCAGACCCTTGAGTCCTGGCAACATCCTTATAAATTTCTTCTGCTCGCTTTCCAGTTTAATAACATCCTTCTTACGGCAAGGTGACCAAAACTGAACACAATCCTCCAAGTGCAGCCTCACCAACGTCTTGTACAACTGTAACATAACTTCCCAACCTCTATACTCAGTGCCCTGACTGATGGAGGCCAGTGTGCCAAAAGCCTTCTTCACTGTCCTGTGTACCTGGGACTCCACTTTCACCTGAACACCAAGGTCCCCCTGTTCACTCCTTTAGGTCCTACCATTCACCATGAAACTCCTACCTTGATTTGACTTTCCAAAATGCAAGATCTCACACTTACCTATAATAAATTCCATTTGCCACTTCTTGACCCACGTTCCCAGTTGACCAAGGTCCTGCTGCAATTTCTGATAACCTCCCTCATTGTCCATGATACTGCCTATTTTCATGTCAGCTGCAAACCAATAATCAAGCCTTGTACACTCTCATCCAAATCACTGATTTTCAAAGCAGGTTACAGGTTACAACTGGCTACAAGAATGAGGTGGGCCAAGTTCATTAATCGTCAATAGGGTAACATTAAGGGGACTGTGATTATAGAATCAAAAGGCTGGATTTTCCACCTCATTCGACCAGGGGTGCAGTAAGGGCCAATGAATTCCACCTTTAATTCTCTTCCCTCACTTCTCTGACCCCGCCCTCACTCGGGCCTACCAGCCAAGTCCCATCATTACCTGGATATTCCACAAAATCAGGCCTCTGCTACCTCCTATTCTTATTTGGGACCAGCCTCCAGTCTCACCAGTGGCTTGGACTTGCTGGGACGGCAGAGCTGCCAAACAGCTTGGCTAGGTGAGGCAGAACTACCATCCTGTGGTAATTAGATTCATAGTCACACAGCACGGAAACAGACCCTTCGGCCTAATACATCCACGCTGACCAGGTTTCCTAAACTGAACGAGTCCCATTTGCCTGTGCTTGGCCCATATGCCTCTAAACCTTTCCTATCCACTTACCTGCTCAAATGTCTGTTAAATGTTATAATTGACCCTGCCTCTTTCACGTCCTCGGACAGCTTGTTCCATACATGCAGCACCCTCTGTGTGGAAAACATTGCCCCTCAGGTCCTTTTAACTCTTTCTCCTCTCACCCTAAAACTATGCTGTCTAGTTTTGGACTCCTCTACCCCGGGAACAAGATCTTGGTTACTCAGGTAACATGCCCATCGTGATTTTATAAGCCCCTATAAGGTCACCCCTCAGCCTCCTGTGCTCCAGGGAAAAATCAGCCTCTTCTTCAAACTCAAACTCTCTGGTCTCAGTAACATCCTTCTCAATTTGTTTTGCATTCTTTCCAGTTTAATAACATGTTTTCTATAGCTGCACACCACAGTTGTACACTGGATTCTAAACATGGCCTTCCCAATGTCTTGTCGTAACACGGTGTCCCAAATCCTGGACTCAATACTCTGACCAATGAAGGTAAGCATACCAACTATTGTCTTCACCTCCCGGTCTACCTGTGACATTACTTTCAAGGAATTATACACTTGAACCCTTTGTGATTTTGTTCAGCAACACTCCCCAGGGCCCTACCATAGGCCTGCCCTGGTTTACTTTACCAAAATAAAAGACCTCACACTTACCGAAATTAAACTCAGCCCATTGGCCCATCTGAATAAAGTCCCATTATACTCTGAGAGAATCGACTTCACTGTCCACTACAATACCTATTTCGGTGTTATCTACAAACTTACTCACCTCCTACATTCACATCCAAATCATTTATATAAATGAGGAAAAGCAGTGGACCCAGCACTGATCCTTGTGACACATCGCTGGCTACAGGTCTCCAGTCTGAAAAGCAATCCTGTACCTTCTACCTTCAAGCCAATTTTGCATCCAATTGGCTAGCTCCCCTGGATCCCATGTGATTAAACCTTACTAACCAGTCTATCATGTGGAACCTTGCTGAATGCTTTACAGAAATCTATACAGACAACATCTACCAGTCTGCTTTCATCAATCTTCTTTGTCACCTCTTCAAAAAACTTAATCAAGTTTGTGAGACACAAATTCTCATGCACAAAGGCATGCTGACTATCCCTAATCAGTTCTTGCCTCTCTAAGTGCATGTAGATCCTGACTCATAGAATCCCCTCCAACAACTTATCCACCACTGCCATTACTGTAGTTCCCTGACTTTTCCTTGTTGCCTTTCTTGAATAATGGAAGTCATTAGCCATCCTCCAGTTTTCTGGTACCTCACCCATGACTGTCAATGATATGAATAGCTCTGCTCAGGGCTCTGCAATTTCTTCCATATCCTTCCACATCCATAAGAACATAAGAGCAGAAACTAGGCCATTCAGCCCATTGAGTTTGCTCTGCCATTCTGGCTGATAGGTTTCTTGACCCCATTCTCCTGCTTTCTCCCTTGATCCCCTTGATAATCAAGGACCTATCTATCTCTGTCTTAAATATATTCAATGACCTGGCCTCCACAGCCTTCTGTGGCAGTGATTTCCACAGACTCCCCACTCTCTGGCTGAAGACGTTTCTCCTTATCTCCATTCTAAAGGGTCTTCCCTTTACTCTAAGGCTGTGCACTCGGGTCCTAGTCTCTCCAACCAATGGAAACATCTTCCCAAATCTACCCTGTCCAGGCTGTTCACTATTCTGTAAGTTTCAATTACATCACTCCCCATCCTTCTAAACTCCATCGAGTATAGACCCAGAGTTCTCATACGTTAAGCTGTTCATTCCTGGGACCATTCTCATGAATCTCCTCTGAGCACAGTCCTGAGATATGACGCCCAAAACTGCACACAATACTCCAGATGTGGTCTGACCAGAGTCTGATAGAGCATCAGAAGTACATCCCTGCTTTTATATTCAAGTCCTCTCAAAATAAATGCCATCACTGTATTTGCCTTCCTAACTACTGACTCAACCTGCAAATTTACCTTGAGAGAATCCTAGACGAGAACTCCCAAGTCTGTTTGCAGTTCTGAATTTTCTCTCCATTTGGAAAACAGTCCATGCCTCTGTTCTTCCTACCAAAGTGCATGACCTCAAACTTTCCCACGTTGTACTCCATCTGCCATATTTATGCCCATTCTCCTAACTTGTCCAAATCCTTCTTCAGCCCCCCCACCTCCTCAATGCTATCTGACTCTCTACCTATCTTTGTATTATCTTCAAACTTAGGCAGAATGCCCTCAGTTCCTTCATCTAGATTGTTAATGTAGAAAGTGAAACGTTGTGGTCCCAACACTGATCCTTGCGGAACACCACTTGTCACTGGCTGCCATTCTGAGAAGGACCCTTATATTCCCCACTCTGCTTTCTGCCAGACAGCCAAACTTCTAATAATGCTGGCACCTTGCCTCGAATACCATGGGCTCTTATCTTACTCAGTAGCCTCCTGTGTGGCACCTTGTCAAAGGCCTTCTTGAAGTCTATCATGTGGAACCTTGCATTGGCTCTCCTTGGTCTAACCTGCTCATTACTTCCTCAAAGAATTCTAGCAGATTTGTCAGCCATGACCTCCCCTTGATGAAATCATACTGATTCTGCTTCGCCTGGAGGCCCACTGAAGATGTTACCTAGTATGGTGATGAAACGTCTGGAAATGAACCTTCTAGCTCAGCGAGCAAACCTACATCCAGGACCTCAACCTGAGCTACAGATCTTATCAAAACTTGCTATGACTCTGCCCTATTTTACCATGCACTTCCAAGTGGGAAGTTGAGTGTGGACCCTGTGGAGATCGGACAGGAGCTAAATGAACATTTCTCATCAGTTTTCACTCAGGAAAAGAAGAATATTGTAGAGGAGGAGAATGAGATGTGAGATCCTAGACTGGAAAGGATCGAGGTTAGTTACAAACAGGTGTCATCAATTCTAGAAGGAGTGAAAGTAGACAAGTCCCTGGGCCAGATGGGATTTATCTGAGGATTCTCTGGGAAGTTAGGGAGGAGATGGTGGCACCTTTGGCTTTGATCTTTAAGTCATCATTGTCTACGGGTTTAGTACCTTGTTGTGCCCTTGTTCAAGAAGGGCAGTAGAGATGACCCAGGTAATTATAGACCAGTGAGCCTTACATCTGTTGTAGGAAAAGTTTTGGAAAGGATTATAAGAGATAAGATTTATAAGATTTCAGATAGTCAACATGGTTTTGTGAAGGGCAGGTCGTATCTCACAAATCTCATTTGTGTTTTTTGAGAAGGTGACCAAGCATGTAGATGAGGGTAGGACAGCTGACGTGGTATACTTGGACTTCAGTAAAGCCTTTGATAAGGTTCCACATGGTAGGCTGTTGGAGAAAATGCAGAGTTATAGGATTGAAGGTAATTTAGCAGTTTGGATTAGAAACAGGCTTTCTGAAAGAAGGCAGTGAGTGGTGGTTGATGGTAAATATTCAGCCTGGAGTCTGGTCACTAGTGGTGTGCCACAAGGGACCACTGCTGTTTGTCATTTTTATAAATGACTTAGAGACAGGCATAGGTGGGTGGGTTAGTAAATTTGCAGACAACACTAAAGTCGGTGGAGTAGTGGACAGTTTGGAAGAATATTACAGGTTACAGGTGGACTTGGGTAAACTGCAGAATTGGGCTGAGAGGTGGCAAATGGAGTTCAGTGCAGCTAAATGTGAGGTGATTCACTTTGGGAAGAATAACAGGAAGGCAGAGTACTGGGTCAATGGAAAGAATCTAGGTATTGTGGATGTGCAGAGGGATCTTGGAGTCCATGTGCATAGATCCCTGAAAGTTGCCACCCAGGTGGATAGTGCTGTTAAAAAGGCATACGGTGTGTTAGGTTTCATTGGTAGAGGGTTTGAATTCCGGAACCACAATATCATGCTGCAATTATACAAAATGCTGGTGTGGCCACACTTGGAATATTGTGTACAGTTCTGGTCCCCATATTTCGGGAAGGATGTGGAAGCATTGGAAAAGGTGCAGAGGAGATTTACCAGGATGTTGCCTGGTCTGGAGGGAAGGTCTGATGAGGAAAGGCTGAGAGACTTGGGTCTGTTCTCATTGGAAAGAAGAAGGCTGAGGGGGGGATTTGATGGAGACATACAAGATGATCAGAGGATTAGATAGGGTAGACAGTAAGAGTCTTTTTCCTCGGATGATGACATCAGTATGTACAAGGGGGCAGAACTACAAATTGAGGGATGATATATTTAAAACAGATGTCAGAGGCAGGTTTTTTTATTCAGAGTGGTAAGGGTGTGAAATTCTCTGCCTGTCAACTCAGCCACATTAGGGAGATTTAAACAATCCTTGGATAAGCAAATGGATGATCATGCGATAGTGTAGGGGCATGAGCTTAGATTAGTTCACAGGTCAGCACAACATCGAGAGCTGAAGGGCCTGTCCTGCGCTGTATTGTTCTATGTTCTATTCAGAAATCTCATCCTTCACAATGGATTCCAGGATCTTACCCATGACTGAGTTTAGCCTAATTGGTCTGTAATTTTCTGTCTTCTGCCTTATTCCGTTTTTAAATGAGGGTGTCACGTTAGTGATTTTCCAATCCTCTGGGACCCTCCCTGATTCTGGAAATTCCTGAAGGATCACTCCTAACTCCCCCACTATCGCTTCAGCTATCTCCCTAAGAACTCTGGGGTGTAGTCCATCTGGTCCAGGTAATTTATCCACCTTCGAGCCATTCAGTTTTTTTAGCACTTTCTCCTTGGTGATGGCCACCATACTCAGCTCTGCCTCCTCACTCTCTTGAATTTTTGGGATATTACTCTTGTCTTCCACCGTGAAGACTGTCACAAAGTAACTATTTAGCTCCTCAGCCATTTCCTTGTCCACCACTACTCCCTCTCCAGAGTCATTTTCCAGTGGCTCAAATGTCCACTTTTGCCTCTCTTTTTCCCTTGACATATCTGAAGAAACTCTAACCGTCTTCTTTTATGTTACTGGCTAACTTATCATCATGTTTAATCTTCCTTTTGTTGTTGCCCACTGTGGGTCTTTGTAAGCTTCCCAATCCTCTGGTTTCCCACTGACCTTCACCAGATATGTTTTCTCTTTTGCTTTTCTGCTATCCTTGACTTCCCGAGTCAGCGATGGTTGCTTTATCCTCCCTGTACCATGCTTCTCTTTCCTCAGGATGACTTTCTACTGTGTCTCCTGGATTACTCCCAGAAAAGCCTGCCATTGCTGTTCCCCAATCTTTCCTGCTAGGCTCCTCTCCCAGTCAGTTCTACCCAGCTTATCCCTCATGCCTCTGTAGTTGCCTTTATTCAGCTGTAATATCATTACCTCTGATTCGATCTTCTCCCTCTCAAATTACAGAGTAAAGTTGATCATGTATTAGATTAGATTAGATTCCCTACAGTGTGGAAATAGTCCCATCGGCCCAACCAGTCCACACCGACCCTCTGAAGAGTAACCCACCCAGACCCATTTCCCACTCTGACCAATGCAATTTAGCATGGCCAAATCACCTAACCTGCACATCTTTGGACTGTGGGAGGAAACTGGAGCACCCGGAGGAAACCCACACAGACACAGGGAGAATATGCAAACCCCACACAGACAGCCGCCCGAGGATGGAATCGAACCCAGGTCCCTGATGCTGTGAGGCAGCATTGCTAACCACTGAGCCACCATGCTGCCCCTCATGTCATGATCACTGCTTCGTAAGGGTTCCTTCACCTTAAGCTCCCTTATCAAGTCTGCCTCATTTTACAGCACGAAATCCAATATTGCCTGTTCCCTAGTGGGCTGCACCACAAGCTGCTCCAAAAAGCCATCTCAGAGACATTCCACAAATTCCTTTTCTTCCAAACCCAACCGACCTGATTTTCCTACCTGCATATTGAAATCCCCCATGATCACTGTAACTTTGCCTTTCCTACACATCTTTTCCATCTCCTGGTGTATCTTGCGCTCCAGCTCCTGACTACTACTCTTTGGGGCGGCACTGTGGCTCAATGGTTTGCACTGTGCTGCCTCACAGCGCCAGAGACCCGGGTACAATTCCCGCCTCAGGGCGTTTGCACGTTCTCCCCGTGCCTGCGTGCGTTTCCTCCGGGTGCTCCGGTTTCCTCCCACAATCCAAAGATGTGCAGGTCAGGTGCGTTAGCCATGAGATGTTGGCCAATGGGGCTGGGTGGGATGATCTTTGGAGGGTTGGTGTGGACTTGTTGGGCTGAATGGCCTGCTTCCACACTGTGAGTGTTCTATGCTGTTTGGAGGCCTACACATGACTCTAGCTCTGTTTATTTTAACCTTTGCAGTTCCTCGATTCTACACCATCTGACTCTGCTTTGTTTCTTACTGTTGATTTAATTTAATTTTCTCACTAATAGGGTAACCCGCCCCCTCTACCCACCTGCCTATCTTTCTGATAGGATATATTTTCCGCTCCCAGTCCCGATCCCCTTGCAGCCGTGTCTCTGTGATGCCCACCACATCATACCTGCCAATTTTAATCTGCACCACAAGCTCATTTACCTTGTTCCTTATACTGCATAAAGCACCTTCAGTCCTGTATTAACTGTCCCTCTTCGCATTGTCACTTGTTTGTCCAGTGTACTTGCAGTTTGATTGTGAACACTCTGTCTTACTTGTGTCTGTGCTGGAGATTTTAATAACCTCTCCTGAGGTCTGCACTCTTAGCTCCTCCTTTAATTTGGTTGTCTAATTTCCCCTATAACTGAAGCCCTACCCCCTGTGCACAGCCTTCCCCAGTCAACGTTTGCAAGTTCCTTCTAATACCATTAAGATTAGCTTTGCCCCAGTTTAGAACTTTAACTTATACACCAGCTCAATCCTTTTCCATATCTATTTTAAAACTAAAACAATTATGGTCACTGGTTCCAAAGTGCTTTCCCACTGCCACCTCAGTCACTTGCCCTGCCTTATTTCCCACGAGGAGGTCAGGTTTATCCCTTCCCTAAGGCGATTTAAGAACACACTTAATAAATTCCTCCTTATCCAAGCCCCTTATCCTATGACAATTCCAGTCTATGTTTGGAAAGGTGGAATCCCCTACTATTAGAAACCTATTATTCTTCCAGCCACCTGTAATTCCCTGACCTATTTGCTCCTCAACTTCCCACTGACTATTCAGGGGCCTATGGTACAATCCCATCAAAGTGATCACCCCTTTCTTTCTCAGTTCCACCCAGACAGCTTCACTGGATGATTCCCCCAGGAATATCCTCTCTCAGTACTGCCATGTTGTTTTCCTTAATGAGAAAGACCAGTCCCCCCTCCTGTCATGCCTCCCCCTCTATCCTTCCTATAGCCTCTGGACCCCAGAACGTTTAGCTGCCAGTCCTGTCCCTCCCTCAGCCTCATTTCTGTAATAGCGATGAGATCCCAGCCCCACGTTCCCATCTGTGCCCTAAGTTCATCTGTCAGGCTTGCATTGAATTATACAGTTTAATTTATCAATCTTCTTTTGTTCTCTACTGTACGCTTGCCCGCCTTGTTTATTTAGCTTTCTGTTTCAAACTTCTGCACCAGCCACAACCTCCAAGAGTGAGGAAGTGACTTTGGTTAGGCCACACTTAAGAGTATTGCGTGCAATTCTGCTAGCTACATTACAGCTTTGGGAAGGGTGCAGATGCTGTTTACCAGGCTGCTGCCTGTATTAGAATAGGCTTTATTGTCACGTAAACTCAGTGAGTACAGTGAAAAGCTTATATGTCGCCAATTACAGTGCCAACGTACATTCACAAGTACCTTGTGCAGAGAGCTGTGAGTGCATGGAATGCGTTGCCAGCTGTGGTGGTGGAAGCAGAGTCATTGGGGACATTTAAGTGACTGCTGGACATGCACATGGATAGCAGTGAGTTGAGGGGAGCATAGATTAAGTTACTATATTTTACATTAGGATTAAGTCTCGGCACAACATCATGGGACTAAGGGCCTGTTCTGTGCTGTACTTTTCTGTATTCTATGTTCTATCTAGGCACAGATTCTTTTGAAGAGAAAGTGAGGACTGCAGATGCTGGAGATCAGAGCTGAAAATGTGTTGCTGGAAAAGCGCAGCAGGTCAGGCAGCATCCAAGGAGCAGGAGAATCGACGTTTCGGGCATAAGCCCTTCTTCAGGAACCCCGTCGATTCTCCTGCTCCTTGGATGCTACCTGACCTGCTGCGCTTTTCCAGCAACACATTTTCAGCAACAGCTTCTTTTGAGACAAGATGTGTTATAGAAATAAAATGTCCAGCATAACAGAAGAATCCAGTACAGTAGACTGGGGTGTATGAGTTATAAGGAGATGTTGGGTGAACTCGGGTTGTTTGCTCTGCTCAGTGGAGGCTGAGGGGAGACCTCATAGAAGTTTATAAAATTATGAGAGGCATAAATAGGGTTGACAGACAGAATTTTTCTCCCAGAGTTGAAATATCTAACACTGCAGAGCCTGCATTTAAGCTAAGAGGGGGAAAATTCAAAAGAGATGTGAGGGGCAAGTTTTTTATACAGAGAGTGGTAAGTGACTGGAACATGCTGCCAGGGGGCACTGGTGAAAGCAGGAATGATGATAGGCACATTTACAGGACTTTTAGATAGGCACATGAATAAACTAGGAATGGACGGAATGGACTATGGGCAGCCAGAAGAGACGAGTTTAATTTGGTGTCATGTTCAGCACAACACAGTGAGCCAAAGGGCCCTCTCCTGTACTATATTCTTTGTTCTATATCCTCTCTTGTCTCACCACTGCTGCCCACAATGTACACATGACTGTAGGGTGACCGGTGTTTTGCTAGCCATGTTCCCTGGCTGATTGACAGTACCTCAGGTAATGGGGCCTGTAAGATTTCGATTGTGGGAAAGGAGGACTGCTCCATAATAAAGTAATAACTGAGGGTGGACCAATTTGTTTGGGCTGAGAATGCATTTAGTTTTGGAAAATTAGAGTCAAAGTCTGAAAGAAAACCATGGCATGTATTTCAAATGGGAATGGTTTGTTCACAGTTCATGTAGTTTACATACAAAACATATCAAATAGTAACAGACACAGACCACTAGGCCCCTCAAGCTTGTTCTGCCATTCAATAACATCGTTGCTGATCTCTTTATCTTTCAAATTCCACAATTTTACTTACTCTCAATTCCACCAGAATCTACTCACCTCCACCTTAAAAATGCTCAATGACCCCACCTTCTTAGATCGAGAGTTCCAAAGTAGATCTATCTACACTTCCTGCTGCCTTGCAAGAGCAGCTAACATAATCAAAGACCTCTTCCATCACACAGGAGACACAAAAGTTTGAAAATATGGACCAACAGCTCGAAGAGCAGCTTCTTCCCCGCTGTTATCGGACTTATGAATGGACTTCTTGTGTATTAGAGCAGATCTTTTTCGATGTAGCTGGAACATTATATTCTGCATTCTCTTCTATTCCCCTGAGTTACTTATGATCTGTCTGGATAGCACACAAAACAACACTTTTCACTGTATCTTGGTATACGTGACAAACAATTCCCACAACTCTGAGGCAAAAAGTGTTTCTTCATCTCTGCCACATGAGGGTGGTTTGTAAATTTCAAACTGTGCCCCTGGACTGACATTTTTGTTTATTCATTCACAGGATGAGGGCATTACTGGCAAGGCTAGCATTTCTTGCCCATCCCTAATTGCCCAGATAGCAGTTAAGAGTCAAAGAACAAAAAACAAAAGAACTAAGAAAATTTACACTCCAAGCCTGAGCCAATCCAAATGTACTGTCTAAACCTGTTGGTCAATTCCTAAGCATCTGTATCCCTCTGCTTCCCTACTCATGCATTTATCCAGACGCATCTTAAATGAGTCTACCGTGCCTGCCTCTACCACCTCTGCTGGCAACGCGTTTCAAACGCCCACCACATCTGTGTGAAGTACTTGCCGCATGTATCCCCCTTAAACTTTCCACCTCTCACCTTGAAAGCATGACCTCTCGTTATTGAATCCTTCACCCTGGGAAAAAACTTGTCTCTATCCACCCTGTCTATATCCTTCATGATTTTGTAAACCTCAATCAGGTCCCCCTCAATCTCCTTTTTTCTAGTGAAACCTCTCTTCATAGCTAGCACCTTCCATACCAGGCAACATCCTCGTAAACCTTCTCTGCACCCTCTCCAAAGTGTCCACATCCTTTTGGTAATGTGGCGCCCAGAACTGTACACTGTATTCTAAATGCGGCCCAACCAATGTATTGTACAATTTTAACATGACTTGCCAGCTCTTATACTCGATACCCCGAGCAATGAATGCAAGCATAATATATGCCTTCTTGACCACTCTATCCACCTGTGCAGCAACCTTCAGGGTACAATGGACCTGCACTCCCAGATCTCTCTACTCATCAACTTTTCCCAAGGCTCTTCCATTCATTGTATAATTCACCCCCCTAAAACCCACCCTCCCATCCTGGCACCTTCCCCTGCCACCACAGGAACTGTAAAACCTGCACCCACACCTCCTCCCTCACCTCTATCCAAGGCCCTAAAGGAGCCTTCCACATCCATCAAAGTTTTACTTGCACATCCACTAATATCATTTATTGTATCCGTTGCTCCCGATGCAGTCTCCTCTACATTGGGGAAACTGGGCGCCTCCTAGCAGAGCGCTTTAGGGAACATCTCCGAGACACCCGCACCAATCAACCACACCGCCCCGTGGCCCAACATTTCAACTCCCCCTCCCACTCTGCCAAGGACATGGAGGTCCTGGGCCTCCTTCACCACCGCTCCCTCACCACCAGACGCCTGGAGGAAGAACGCCTCATCTTCCGCCTCGGAACACTTCAACCCCAGGGCATCAATGTGGACTTCAGCAGTTTCCTCATTTCCCCTTCCCCCACCTCACCCTAGTTTCAAACTTCCAGCTCAGCATTCTCCCCATGACCTGTCCTACCTGCCTATCTCTTTTTCCACCTATCCACTCCACCCTCCCCATCACCTTCATCCCCTCCCCCACTCATCTATTGAACTCTATGCTACTTTCTCCCCACCCCCACCCTCCTCTAGCTTATCTCTCCACCCTTCAGGCTCCCTGCCTGTATTCCTGGTGAAGGGCTTTTGCCCAAAACGTCAATTTTACTGCTCCTTGGATGCTGCCTGAACTGCTGTGCTCTTCCAGCACCACTAATCCAGAATAAATGCATTACCTCACATTTGTCTGGATTGAAAGCCATCTGCCACCTTTCTGCCCAACTCTCCAGTCTATCTGTATCCTCTTGTATTCTCTGGCAGTCTCTTATGCTTTCTGCTACTCCACCAATCTTCGTGTCATCTGCAAACTTGCTGATCATACCAACAGTGCCCTCTTCCAGATCATTTATGTATATCACAAACAACAGTGGCCCCAGCACTGATCTCTGTGGAACACCACTGGTCACCTTCCTCCATTTCAAGAAACTCCCTTCGATTACTACTCTCTCCTGTTGCTCAACTTGTTCTTTATTCACCGAGCTAGAACACCCTGCACACCATGTGACTTCACTTTCTCCATTAGTCTATAATGGGGAACCTTATCAAACGCCTTACTAAAGTCCATGTATATGACATCAACAGCCCTTCCTTCATCTAACAACTTGGTCACTTCCTCGAAGAACACTATTAAATTGGTAAGGCACGATCTCCCCCGCACAAAACCATGTTGCCTATCACTGATAAGCTCATTCTTTTCCAAATATAAAAAGATTTTATCCCTCAGTACCTTCTCCAGCAACTTCCCCACCACCGATGTCAGGCTCACTGGCCTGTAGTTACCTGATTTCCTGAGGAAGGGCTTATGCCCGAAACGTCGATTCTCCTGCTCCTTGGATGCTGCCTGACCTGCTGCGCTTTTCCAGCAACACATTTTCAGCTCTGATCTCCAGCATCTGCAGTCCTCACTTTCTCCTAGTTGCCTGGAATATCCCTACTGCCCTTCTTGTACAGGGGGACAACATAAGCAACCCTCCGCCACCTCACCTGTGTTTAAGGATGCCATAAAGATATCTGTCAGGGCCCCAGCTATTTCCTCTCTTGCCTCCCTCAGTAACCTGGGATATATCCCATCCGGTCCTGGGGATTTGTCCACCTGAATAACCTCTAGCCTACCAACACATCTTCCATCCTTATGTCAATGTGGTCCAGACTAATCAAACTTCTATCTCTAATCTCAATATTCATCATGTTCCTCTCCTCAGTGAACACTGATGCACAGTAATCATTCAGAATCTCACCCATTCTCTCAGGTTCGGCACACAGCCTTCCTTCATTATCCTTTAGTGGACCAATCCTTTAGGTAAAAACAATGACTGCAGATGCTGGAAACCAGAGTCAAGATTAGAGTGGTGCTGGAAAAGCACAGCAAGTCAGGCAGCATCCGAGGAGCAGGAAAATCGACGTTTCTGGCAAAAGCTCTTCATCAGGAATAGAGCTCTATCCCTGCTCCTCGGATGCTGCCTGACCTGCTGTGCTTTTCCTGGACCAATCCTTTCTCTAGTTACCCACTTGCTTCTTATACAAGAATAAAATGCTTTGGGATTCTCCTTAATTCTGCTCGCTAAAGCTATTGCACGACCCCTTTTAGCCCACTTGATTCCTCATTTAAGATTGGCCCTACTCTCTCGACATTCCTCCAGGGCCCGTTCTGTTCTTAGCTGCCTGGACCTTATGCACGCTTCTCTTTTCCTCTTGGCTAGTCGTACAATTTCTCAACTACATTGCTGTGGGTCTGGAGTCACATGTAGGCCAGACCAGATAAGTTTCCTTCCCTAAAGGACATTAGTGAAGCAGATGGGTTTTTCTGATAATCGACAGTGGATTATAGACAATAGACAATAGGTGCAGGTGTAGGCCATTCTGCCCTTTGAGCCAGCACCACCATTCATTATGATCATGGCTGATTATGTGGTCCATCAGTATCCTGTTCCTGCCTTATCCCCATATCCCTTGATTCCACTATCCTTAAGAGCTCTATCCAACTCTTTCTTGAAAGTATCCAGAGACTTGGCCTCCACAGCCTTCTGGGGCAGAGCATTCCATACACCCACCACTCTCTGGGCGAAGACATTTTTCCTTAACTCTGTCCTAAATGGCCTAACCCTTATTTTTAAGCTGTGTCCTCTGGTTCGGGACTCACCCATCAGCGGAAACATGTTTCCTGCCTCCAGAGTGTCCAATCCTTTAATAATCTTATACGTCTCAATCAGATCCCCTCTCAGTCTTCTAAACTCAAGGGTATACAAGCCCAGTCCCTCCAATCTTTCAATGTAAGGTAATCCCGCCATTCCAGGAATTGACCTCGTGAACCTACGCTGCACTCCTTCAATAGCCAGAATGTCTTTCCTCAAATTTGGAGACCAGAACTGCACACAATATTCTTTGAAACTGTGGTGAACATAATCACAGTCTGTCTAACATTTTAGGTATCAATCTCGTAAATATCCTTTGAACTGCCTCCAATGTATTTATACCCCTTCCTTAAATAAAGAGATCAAACCTACATTCAAATTTGAGAAGTGGTCTCACCAGTGCCCTGTATAACTGAGGCATAAAATCATTCATTTGAAGTTCAGTTGCTGGCATGATAAAGGATTGCCTCCCAGTAGCCTTCCTGCTTGTGTACTGAATGTGGACATTAACCTCACACGCTCCAGCCCTCTGCCTGCCAGAATTCAGCAGCCAGTCTCTGTTTAAGTAATGTACTGGTTTAGCATTCTTCCAGTCAAACTGAACAAGTTCACATTTCCCCTCTTTATACTTCAGCTCGCCCTTACCATTGCTCAGTGTCAGTCTTACACCCGGCTGCAGCTTTTGGCTGCTTTACGAGCCGGGAAGTAATCATCTCTTGCTTTAATTATGGTGATGCTTACCTTGATGCACAAGTCATCTGAATAGAAGATGTTGCACTTGATTTCCAGAATGCGATTCCCTTCTTCCTTAGGAGCTTTGCGAGAGAGTAAACTATAATCGACACCGTTAAAAATGGCACCACAAAGTTCATGGCGAAAGTCGTCGAATCAGTGGTTCCTGGGGGGGGAGGGAGCAGAAATGGATCAGGTCAGAGCACTCCCAGGTAACGGCTCCGATACTCCGATAATATTCATCCCCCAGTTAGGTACTGGACTGTAACTGCCCGATGCCTTATATATGCTCTATCCTGTGACCAGCTCAGGTGGGGACCACAGCCGTGCACTCAGATCCTGCATGGAGCAGCTGGTGGGAGTATTCACGCACATGTTTAGTCTCGGGTTGGTGTGGACTTGTTGGGCCGAATGGCCTGTTTCCACATTGTAGGGAATTTGATTTAAGCTCTCCTTACCCCAATCTGAGGCTCCTACCTGCTTCGAGAAGACCACTACCATTCCAATGCCAAAGGAAAACCAGGTAAGGTGCCTTATTGATTACTGCCTGGTGGCTCTGCCATCCATTGGTATGGAGTGCTTCGAGGGGTTAGTAATGGCTCACACCAGCTCCTCGGATGCTGCCTGAACTGCTGTGCTCTTCCAGCACTAATCCAGAATCTGGTTTCCAGCAGCTGCAGTCATTGTTTTTCACATCAGCACCTGCCCCTCAGGATATCTCCATCCACCACAACTCACCTACTGTCATAATAACCCAGTGCAGACACCATCTCCCCAGCCCCACACTCAGCCTTGGAATAGCAGCATAACAATGACACCTACCTCAGACTCATATTTACTGACATCATATTTATCCACCTTCCACACTATAATTCTCACCAAACTCCAAGACCCAGGACTCTGCTCCACTCTGTACTGGATCCTCAACTTCCTGACCCGTAGACTACAAGCAGTAAGCACAGACAGCAACACCATGATAATCCTCAAGACCTGTACCTGGAGGGCTGGAGGATAGGCTGGGGGATAGGCTGGTGGGATAGGCTGGTGGATAGGCTGGTGGGATAGGCTGGTGGGATAGGCTGGTGGGATAGGCCGGTGGATAGGCTGGTGGAAAGGCTGGTGGATAGGTTGGTGGATAGGCTGGTGGATAGGCTGGTGGATAGGCCAATGGATAGGCTGGTGGATAGGCCGGTGGATAGGTTGGTGGATAGGCCGGTGGGTATGCTGTTGGGTAGGTTGGTGGGTAGGCTGATGGATAGGCTGGTGGATAGGCCGGCGGGATAGGCTGGTGGGTAGGCTGGTGGATAGGCCGGAGGATAGGAAGGAGGATAGGTTGGTGGATAAGCTGGTGGATAGGCCGGTAGATAGGCCACTGGGTAGGCTGGTGGGCAGGTTGGTGGATAGGCTGGAGATTAGGCCGGGGGATAGTCTGGTGGATAAGCTGGTGGATAGGCCGGTGGATAGGCCGGTGGATAGGCTGGAGGTTAGGCCGGTGGGTAGGTTGGTGGATAGGCCGGTGGTTAGGCCGGTGGAGAGGCTCATGGATAGGCTCGTGGATAGGATGGTGGATAGGCCGATGGATAGTTTGGTGAATGGGCCGGTGGATTGGTAGATGGATAGGCCGGTGGGTAAGCTGGTGGATAGGCCGGTGGGTAGTTTGGTGGATAGGCTGGCGATTAGGTAGATGGATAGGCTGGTGGATAGGCTGCTGGGCAGGCTGGTGGATAGGCCGATGGATAGGCTTGTGGATAGGCTCGTGGATAGGATGGTGGATAGGCCACAGGATAGGCCAGAGGATAGGCCAGAGGATAGGCCAGAGGGTACGCTGGTGGATATGCTGGAGGATTGGCTGGAGGTTGGGCTGCAGGGTAGGCTGGTGGGTAGGCCTGAGGATAGGCCGGAGGATAGGCCGGAGGATAGGCCAGAGGATAGGCCGGAGGATAGGTTGGTGGATAAGCCGGTAGAATGGCTGGTAGTTAGGCCGCTGGGTAGGCTGGTGGGCAGGTTGGTGGATAGGCTGGAGGATAGGCTGGTGGGTAGGCCGGTGGTTTGGTTCGTGGATAGGTTGGTGGATAGCTTGGTGCATAGGCCGGTGGATTTTTTTTCTTTTTTTTTCGTTTTTATCCCCAGAACCCATGGTGTGTGTGTGCAGGTGGGAGACACAGTGGAAGACACAAAGTGCATGAATCTTTATTCAAATTCCACCACCAGGAAGATAGGAAGACACCCAGGTGGCCAGTGACAAACACTGCCCTTCACATCAAGGGACAGTGCTGTGTGATCAAAACAGTGAAGGGGAGAGTAGGGACTAAATCAAAATAGAATTGGAGGGAGAAATGATGCACTCCACTCCCTGCGGCGCCCACCTCTCCCTGAACAACTCCAGGGTGTTGGTCGACACCGCGTGCTCCTTCTCCAAGGACACCCGGGCCCTAACGTAACTGCGGAAGAGGGGCAGGCAGTCGGCCCTAACGACCCCCTCCATGGCCCGCTGCCTCGACCTGTTGATGGCCAGTTTGGCCAGGCCCAGGAGCAGACCCACAAGGAGGTCTTCAGACCTGCCCTCCTTCCTCCCACCGGGTGCCCAAAGATTAGGAGCGTGGGACTGAAGTGCAGCCAAAAACAGAGGAGAAGGTTTTTAAGGAAATCAAAAAGGGAGTGCAAACGCCCACACCCAATATATACATGGTCCACGGACTCCACAGCGCCACAGAACAAGCAGTTGGGCTGGGAGTCCGTGAACCACCGCAATCTGCGGTTGCAGGGGACTGCTGCGTGCAGCACCCTCCACCCCAGATCCCCGAGAGAAAGGGGGAGGACTCCCGTGTAGAGAGCCCTCCACTGGGGATCCCCACCGCCCGGTGGCAAATGGGCACGCCAAGACGTGTCCGGACAGTGGATGAGGGAGAAGAGGTGGACGGTGTGCAGCAGCAGTCGGTACAGGGTTCTTCTTTTCACTTCCCTAAACAAAACAAAATTAAAATTTCGGAGGCGGCTCAGGTTGTGGGGCACAGGCTCCCGCGGGAAGTACGGGACCTTGGGGCCAATGTGAAATTCCGTCCGGGCTGGGGTGAGCGCGGACGGGATCCCACCGCACACCTGAGCGTCCTCCAACTGGTGCACTACGTCGGGTCCGAGCACCGCCGTTTTGAGGCGTCGGATGGCGGTGGCCACGTACTGGACGTCTACCGCTGCCCTACCTGCTATGTCCTGCGGCAGCGTCCAGCCCAGGCCCCCGGCACCCAGCACGTCCCCGACCCTGGTCACCCTCGCCGCCGCGGCCCTCCCCTCCGACAGCCACTCGAACCCGCGAGTACGGAGGTGCGGATTCCTGAGCAACGACACCCTGACGACAGCCGCTACTCCAGCCGGAGGGTACGCGCGATGCGATTCGACCATGTTCCAGACAGTGATCAGGTCCTGGTAAATGACAGGCAGCGTCGTGAGGGCGACCTCCAAACCGTCACGGTCGACGAACAGGAGCTGCGTGTCGTAGTTGAGGTTACGCACCTGGCGGAAAAAATACGTCGCCAGGGCGCACCACCTAGGAGGAGGCTCGACGTAAAGGTATCGCCGCAAGGTCTGAAGGCGGAAGGTCGCGACCTGGGTGCGGACGCACACCAGCGACTGACCGCCCTCCTCAATAGGGAGATTCAGAACCTGCGCGGCGACCCAGTGCATCTTTTTGTCCCAGAAGAAAATCGACCAACGTTCTCTGGATGTCAGCGACAAAGCCAGGAGGAGGGACCAAAGTGACCAGCCGGTACCACAGCATGGCGGCCACCAGCTGGTTTATGACCAGCACTCGACTCCTGTAAGATAGCACTCGGAGCAGTCCTGTCCAGCGGCCTAGGCGAGCCGAGACTTTGGCCTCCAGCTCCTGCCAGTTGGCCGGCCAGGATTCCTCAGCCGGGCTGAGGTAGACCCCCAGGTAGAGGAGATGGGTGGTACTCCAGCTGAACCCCCGTAACTCCCATAGGCCGGTGGATAGGCGGGTGGTAAGGTTAGTGGATAGGTTGGTGGATAATTTGGTGGATAGGTTGGTGGACAGGCTGGTGGATATGTTCGTGGATTGTCTGGTGGAAAGGCTGGCGGATAGGCCGGTGGATAGGTTGGCGGATAGGCTGGCGGATAGGCTGGCGGATAGGCTGGTGGGTAGGTTGGCGGAGGGGTTGGCGGAGGGGTTGGTGGGAAGGTTGGTGGATAGGCTGGTGAATAGGCCGGTGGATAGGCCGGTTGATAGGCCAGTGGATAGGTTCGTAGTTCGGATGGTGTTTAGTCTGTTTGGTAGGCTGGTGGGTAGGCTCGTGAATAGGCTGATGGATAGGTTGGTGGATAGGCTCGTGGATAGGCTGGAGGATAGGTTGGAGGATAGGTTGGAGGATACGCACTTGAATAGACTGGAGGATAGGCTGGAGTATAGGTTGGTGAGTAGGTTGGTGGATAGGCCGGTGGGTAGGTGGGGGGGTAGCTTGGTGGGTAGGTTGGTGGATAGGCCGGTGGATAGGCTGGTGGGTAGGTTGGTGGATAGGCCGGTGGATAGGCTGGTGGGTTGGCCGGTGGGTAGACCGGAGGATAGGCTGGAGAATAGGCCGGTGGACAGGTGCAGGGTAGACCGGTGGATAGGCTGGTGGAGAGGCTGGTGGATAGGCTGGTGGATAAGCCGGTGGACAGGCTGGTGGGTAGGTTGGTGGATAGGCCGGTGGATAGGCCAGTGGATAGGCCTGTGGGTAGTTTGGTGGATAGGCTGGTGATTAGGTAGATGGATAGGCTGGTGGATAGGCTGCTGGGCAGGTTGGTGGATAGGCCAGTGGGTAGGCTGGTGGATAGGCTCGTGGATAGGCTTGAGGATAGGATGGTGGATAGGCCGGAGGATAGGCCGGAGGATAGGCCAGAGGATAGGCCAGAGGGAACGCCGGTGGATAGGCTGGAGGATTGGCTGGAGGTTGGGCTGCAGGTAGGCTGGTGGGTAGGCCTGAGGATAGGCCGGAGGATAGGCCAGAGGATAGGCCGGAGGATAGGCCGGAGGATAGGTTGATGGAAAAGCCGGTGGATTGGCTGGTAGTTAGGCCGCTGGGTAGGCTGGTGGGCAGGTTGGTGGATAGGCTGGAGGATAGGCCGGTGGTTTGGTTGGTGGATAGGTTGATGGATAGGTTGGTGCATAGGCCGGTGGATAGGCCGGTGGTAAGGTTAGTGGATAGGTTGGTGGATAATTTGGTGGATAGGTTGGTGGATAAGCTGGTGGATATTTTGTTGGGTAGGTTGGTGGATAGGTTGGTTGATAGGCTGGTGGATAGGCTCTAGAATAGGCTCTAGGATAGGCTGGAGGATAGGCTGGAGGATAGGCTGGAGGATAGGCTGGTGGGTAGGTTGCTGGGTAGGTTGATGGCTGGTGGGTAGGTTGGAGGATAGGCCAGTGGATTTGCTGGTGGATTGGCCGGAGGATAGGCCGGTGGATAGGCCGGTGGAGAGGCTGGTGGATAGGCTCGTGGATAGGCTGGAGGATAGGCCGGAGGTTAGGCCGGTGGATAGGCCAGTGGATAGGTCGGATGATAGGCTGGTGGATAGGCTGGAGGATAGGCTGGAGGATAGGCCAGTGGGTAGGTGGGGGGGGTAGCTTGGTAGGTAGGTTGGTGGATAGGCCGGTGGATAGGCCGGTGGATAGGTTGGTCGATAGGCTGGTGGATAGGTCAGAGGATAGGTTGGTGGATAGGCTGGTGGGTAGGTTGGTGGATAGGCTGGTGGATAGGTCGGTGGTTAGGTTGGTGGATAGGCTGGTGGAAAGGCTGGTGGATAGGCTGGTGGGTAGGCCCGTGGGTAGGTGGGGGGGTAGCTTGGTGGGTAGGTTGGTGATAGGCCGGCGGATAGGCTGGTGGGTTGGCCGGTGGATAGACCGGAGGATAGGCCGGAGGATAGGTCGGTGGATAGGCCAGTGGATAGGCCGGAGGATAGGATGGTGGATTGGCTGGTGTAAAGGTTGGTGGAAAGGTTGGTGGATAGGCTGGTGGGTAGGCAGGTGGGTAGGTTGGTGGGTAGGTTGGTGGGTAGGTTGGTGGGTAGGCCGGTGGTTAGTGCGGTGGATAGTGCGGTGGATAGGCTAGAGGATAGGTGGGGGAGGTAGCCTGGTGGGTAGGGTGGTGGATAGGCCGGTGGATAGGCTGGTGGACAGGCGCAGGGTAGACCGGTGGATAGGCTAGTGGGTAGGTTGGTGGGTAGACCGATGTATAGCTTGGTGGATAGGCCGGTGGATAGGCTGGTGGATAGGCTGGAGGATAGGCCGGTGCATAGGTTGGTGGATAGACCTGTGGGTACGTTGGTGGATAGGCCGGTGGATAGGCCGGTGGACAGGCTCGTGGATATGTTCGTGGATAGTCTGGTGGAAAGGCATGCGGATAGGTTGGCGGATAGGTTGGCGGATAGGCTGGTGGATAGGTTGGCGGATAGGCTGGTGGGTAGGTTGGCAGGTAGGTTGGTGGAGGGGTTGGTGGAGGGGTTGGTGGGAAGATTGGTGGGAAGGTTGGTGCAAAGGTTGGTGGGTAGACCGGTGGGTAGGCCGGTGGGTAGGCCGGTGAGTAGGCTGGTGGGTAGGCTGGTGGGTAGGTGGGGGTGGGGGGGGGTAGGTTGGTGGATAGGCTGATGGATAGGCTGGTGGGTTGGCCGGTGGATAGACCGGACGATAGGCCGGTGGACAGGCACAGGGTAGACCGGTGGATAGGCTGGTGGATAGGTTGGTGGACAGGCCGGTGGACAGGCCGGTGGTTAGGTTGGTGGAGAGGTTGGTAGATAGTCTGGTGGATAGGCTCGTGGATAGGTTGGCGGATAGGCCGGTGGAGGGGTTGGTGGAGGGATTGTTGGAGAGGTTGGTGGATAGGTTGGTGGAAAGGTTGGTGGATAGGCTGGTGGATAGGTTGGTGGATAGGCTGGAGGATAGGCTGGTGGATAGGTCGGAGGATAGGATGGAGGATAGGATGGAGGATAGGATGGAGGATAGGCCAGTGGGTAGGTGGGGGGGTAGCTTGGTGGGTAGGTTGGTGGATAGGCCGGTGGATAGGCCAGTGGATAGGTTGGTGGATAGGTTGGTGGGTAGGTTGGTCGATAGGCTGGTGGATAGGTCGGAGGATAGGATGGAGGATAGGCTGGAGAATAGGCCAGTGGGTAGGTGGGGGGGTAGCTTGGTGGGTAGGTTGGTGATAGACCGGTGGATAGGCTGGTGGGTTGGCCAGTGGATAGACCGGAGGATAGGCCGGAGGATAGGATGGTGGATTGGCTGGTGGAAAGGCTGGTGGATAGGCTGCTGGGTAGGCAGGTGGGTAGGTTGGTGGATACATTGGTGGGTAGGTTGGTCGATAGGCCGGTGGATAGTGCGGTGGATAGTGCGGTGGATAGACTGGTGGATAGTCTGGTGGATAGGCTGGTGGATAGGCTGGAGGATAGGTGGGGGGGTAGCTTGGTGGGTAGGGTGGTGGGTTGGCCGTTGGATAGACCGGAGGATAGGCCGGAGAATAGGCCGGTGGACAGGCGCAGGGTAGACCGGTGGATAGGCTGGTGGATAGGCTGGTGGATAGGACGGTGGATAGGCTGGTGGATAGGTTGGAGGGTAGGTTGGTGGTAGGCCGGTGGATAGGCGCAGGGTAGACCGGTGGATAGGACGGTGGGCATGTTGGTGGATAGGCTGGTGGATACGTTGGTGGATAGACCGGGAGATGGGCCGGTGGATAGGCTGGTGGGTAGGCTGGTGGGTAGGCCAGTGGGTAGGTGGGGGGGGGTTAGCTTGGTGGATAGGTTGGTGGATAGGCCGGTGGATAGGCCGGTGGATAGGACGGTGGATAGGCCAGTGGTTAGGCTGGGGGATAGGCTGGTGGGCAGGTTGGTGGATAGGCTGGAGGAAAAGCCGGTGGGTAGGCCGGTGGTTTGGTTGGTGGATAGGTTGGTGGATAGGCTGGTGGAAAGGCTGGTGGAAAGGCTGGTGGATAGGCTGGTGGGTATGCCTGTGGATAGGAGGGGGGGTAGCTTGGTGAGTAGGTTGGTGATAGGCCGGTGGATAGGCTGTTGGGTTGGCCGGTGGATAGACCGGAGGATAGGCCGGAGGATAGGTCGGTGGATAGGATGGTGGATTGGCTGGTGGAAAGGTTGGTGGATAGGCAGGTGGGTAGGCAGGTGGGTAGGCAGGTGGGTAGGTTGGTGGATACGTTGGTGGGTAGGTTGGTCGATAGGCCGGTGGATTGTGCGGTGGAGAGTGCGGTGGATAGGCTGGTGGATAGGCTGGTGGATAGGCTGGAGGATAGGTGGGGGGGTATCTTGGTGGGTAGGGTGGTGGATAGGCCGGTGGATGGGCTGGTGGGTTGGCCGGTGGATAGACCGGAGGATAGGCCGGAGAATAGGCCGGTGGACAGGCGCAGGGTAGACCGGTGGATAGGCTAGTGGGTAGGTTGGTGGGTAGGTTGGTGGGTAGACCGGTGGATAGCTTGGTGAAGAGGCCGGTGGATAGGCTGGTGGATAGGCTGGAGGATAGACCGGTGCATAGGTTGGTGGATATACCTGTGGGTACGTTGGTGGATAGGCTGGTGGATAGGTTGGAGGGTAGGTTGGTCGATAGGCCAGAGGATAGGTCGGAGGATACGTCGGAGGATAGGTTGGTGGATAGGCTGGTGGATAGGCCAGTGTATAGTCCGGTGGATAGGATGGTGGGCAGGTTGGTGGCTAGGCCGGTGGATACGTTGGTGGATAGGCCGGGAGATGGGCCGGTGGATAGGCTGGTGGATAGGCTGGTGAGTAGGCTGGTGGGTAGGCTGGTGGGTAGGCTGGAGGATAGGTTGGTGTATAGGTTGGTGGATAGGTTGGTGGATAGGCCAGTGGGTAGGTTGGGGGGGGTAGCTTGGTGGGTAGGTTGGTGGATAGGCTGGTGGGTAGACCGGAGGATAGGCCGGAGAATAGACCAGTGGACAGGCGCAAGGTAGAGCGGTGGATAGGTTGATGGAGAGGCCAGTGGATAGGCCGGTGGATAGGCTGGGGGATAAGCTGGAGGATAGGCTGGAGGATAGGCCGGTGGATAGGCCGGTGGATAGGCCGGTGGTTAGGCTGGGGGTTAGGTTGGTGGATAGGCCGGTGGTTAGGCTGATGGATAGGCCGGTGGATAGGCCGGTGGATAGGCTGGTGGATAGGCTGGTGGATAGGCCGGTGGATAGGTTGGTGGATAGGCTAGAGGATAGGTTGGGGGATAGGTTGAGGGATAGGCCGGTGGATAGGCTGCTGGATAGGTTTGTGGATAGGCCGGTGTATAGGTTTAGGGATAGGTTGGTGGATAGGCTGGTGGATAGGCCGGGGGATAAGTTGGTGGATAGGCCGAAAGAAAGGCCGGAGGATAGGCCGGAGGATAGGCCGGAGGATAGGCCGGTGGATAGACTGGGGGATAGGCCGGTGAATATGCCGGAGGATTGGCCAGTGGCTAGGCCGGAGGATAGGCCGGTGGATAGGCCGGTGGATAGGCCGGAAGAAAGGCGGTGGATAGGCCAGAGGATAGGCCGATGGATAGGCCGATGGATAGGCCGGGGGATAGGCCGGGGGATAGGCCTGGTTGGCAGGCTGGGGGATAGGCCGGTGGATAGGCCGGAGGATAGGCCGGTGGATAGGCCGGGGGATAGGCCGGGGGATAGGCCCAAAGAAAGGCCGGAGGTTAGGCCGGAGGATAGGCCGGAGGATAGGCCAGGGGATAGGCCGGGGGATAGGCCGGGGGATAGGCCGGGGGATTGGCCGGTGGATAGGCCGGGGGATAGGCCGGGGGATAGGCCGGGGGATAGGCCGGGGGATTGGCAAGTGGCTAGGCCGGAGGATAGGCCGGTGGATAGGCCGAGGGACAGGCCGGTGGATAGGCTGGAAGAAAGGCCGGTGGATTGGCCGGAAGAATGGCCGGAGGATAGGCCGGTGGATAGGCCGGAGGATAGGCCGGAGGATAGACCGGAGGATAGGCCAGTGGATAGGTCAGTGGATAGGACGGTGGATAGGCTGGTGGATAGGTCGGTGGATATGCTGGAGTATTGGCCAGTGGATAGGCCGGAGGATAGACCAGAAGAAAGGCCGGAAGAAAGGCCAGAGGATAGGCCGGAGGATAGGCCGGTGGATAGGCCGGAAGATAGACCAGTGGATAGGCCGGAAGATAGACCGGTGGATTGGCCGGAAGATAGGACAGAGGATAGGTCGGAGGATAGGCCGGAGGATAGGCCGGTGGATATGCCAGGTGATAGGACTGGGGATAGACCGGTACATAGGCCGGAAGATAGGCTGGATGATAGGCCGGAAAATAGGCCGGAGGATAGGCCGCAGGATAGGCTGCGAGATAGGCTGGTGAATACGCCGGAGGATAGGCCGGTGGATAGGCCGGGGGATAGGCCGGGGGATAGGCCCAAAGAAAGGCCGGAGGTTAGGCCGGAGGATAGGCCGGAGGATAGGCCAGGGGATAGGCCGGGGGATAGGCCGGGGGATAGGCCGGGGGATTGGCCGGTGGATAGGCCGGGGGATAGGCCGGGGGATAGGCCGGGGGATAGGCCGGGGGATTGGCAAGTGGCTAGGCCGGAGGATAGGCCGGTGGATAGGCCGAGGGACAGGCCGGTGGATAGGCTGGAAGAAAGGCCGGTGGATTGGCCGGAAGAATGGCCGGAGGATAGGCCGGTGGATAGGCCGGAGGATAGGCCGGAGGATAGACCGGAGGATAGGCCAGTGGATAGGTCAGTGGATAGGACGGTGGATAGGCTGGTGGATAGGTCGGTGGATATGCTGGAGTATTGGCCAGTGGATAGGCCGGAGGATAGACCAGAAGAAAGGCCGGAAGAAAGGCCAGAGGATAGGCCGGAGGATAGGCCGGTGGATAGGCCGGAAGATAGACCAGTGGATAGGCCGGAAGATAGACCGGTGGATTGGCCGGAAGATAGGACAGAGGATAGGTCGGAGGATAGGCCGGAGGATAGGCCGGTGGATATGCCAGGTGATAGGACTGGGGATAGACCGGTACATAGGCCGGAAGATAGGCTGGATGATAGGCCGGAAAATAGGCCGGAGGATAGGCCGCAGGATAGGCTGCGAGATAGGCTGGTGAATACGCCGGAGGATAGGCCGGTGGATAGGCCGGGGGATAGGCCGGGGGATAGGCCCAAAGAAAGGCCGGAGGTTAGGCCGGAGGATAGGCCGGAGGATAGGCCAGGGGATAGGCCGGGGGATAGGCCGGGGGATAGGCCGGGGGATTGGCCGGTGGATAGGCCGGGGGATAGGCCGGGGGATAGGCCGGGGGATAGGCCGGGGGATAGGCCGGGGGATTGGCAAGTGGCTAGGCCGGAGGATAGGCCGGTGGATAGGCCGAGGGACAGGCCGGTGGATAGGCTGGAAGAAAGGCCGGTGGATTGGCCGGAAGAATGGCCGGAGGATAGGCCGGTGGATAGGCCGGAGGATAGGCCGGAGGATAGGCCAGTGGATAGGTCAGTGGATAGGACGGTGGATAGGCTGGTGGATAGGTCGGTGGATACGCTGGAGTATTGGCCAGTGGATAGGCCGGAGGATAGACCAGAAGAAAGGCCGGAAGAAAGGCCAGAGGATAGGCTGGAGGATAGGCCGGTGGATAGGCCGGAAGATAGACCAGTGGATAGGCCGGAAGATAGACCGGTGGATTGGCCGGAAGATAGGACAGAGGAAAGGTCGGAGGATAGGCCGGAGGATAGGCCGGTGGATATGCCAGGTGATAGGACTGGGGATAGACCGGTACATAGGCCGGAAGATAGGCCGGAAAATAGGCCGGAGGATAGGCCGCAGGATAGGCTGCGAGATAGGCTGGTGAATACGCCGGAGGATTGGCCAGGGCTAGGCCGGAGGGTAGGCCGGTGGATAGGCCGATGGATAGGCCGGTGGATAGGCCGGAGGATAGGCTGGAGGATTGGCCGGAGGATAGGATGGTGGATTGGTTGGTGGAAAGGTTGGTGGATACATTGGTGGGTAGGTTGGTCGATAGGCCGGTGGATAGTGCGGTGGATAGTGCGGTGGATAGGCCGGTGGATAGGCTGGTGGATAGGCTGGTGGATAGGTGGGGGGGTAGCTTGGTGGGTAGGGTGGTGGATAGGCCGGTGGATAGGCTGGTGGATTGGCCGCTGGATAGACGGGAGGATAGGCTGGAGAATAGGCCGGTGGACAGGCGCAGGGTAGACCGGTGGATCAGCTGGTGGATAAGCTGGTGGGTAGGTTGGTGGGTAGACTGGTGGATAGGTTGGTGGATAGGCTGGTGGATAGGACGTTGGATAGGTTGGAGGGTAGGTTGGTCGATAGGCTGGAGGATAGATCGGAGGATACGTCGGAGGATAGGTTGGTGGATAGGACGGTGGATAGGACGGTGGATAGGATGGTGGATAGGCTGGTGGATAGGACGCTGGATAGGACGCTGGATAGGACGGTGGATAGGACGGTGGATAGGACGGTGGATAGGTTGGAGGGTAGGTTGGTCGATAGGCCGGAGGATAGATCGGAGGATACGTTGGAGGATAGGTTGGTGGATAGGCTGGTGGATACGTTGGTGGATAAGCCGGGAGATGGGCCGGTGGATAGGCTGGTGGGTAGGCTGGTGGGTAGGCTGGAGGATAGGTTGGTGGATAGGTTGGTGGATAGGCCGGTGGATAGGCCGGTGGATAGGCCGGTGGATACGCTGGAGGATAAGCTGGAGGATAGGCTGGAGGATAGGCCGGTGGATAGGCCGGTGGATAGGGCGGGTGGGGGGGTAGCTTGGTGGGTAGGGTGGTGGGTAGGCTGGTGGGTAGGTTGGTGGGTAGGTTGGTGGGTAGACCGGTGGATAGCTTGGTGGATAGGCCGGTGGATAGGCTAGTGGATAGGCTGGAGGATAGGCCGGTGCATAGGTTGGTGGATAGACCGGTGGATAGGCTGGTGGGTTGGCCGCTGGAAAGGCCGGTGGATAGGTTGGTGGATAGGTTGGTGGATAGGACGGTGGATAGGAGTGTGGATAGGACGGTGGATAGGTTGGAGGGTAGGTTGGTCGATAGGCCGGAGGATAGATCGGAGATAACGTCGGAGGATAGCTTGGTGGATAGGCCGGTGCATAGTGCGGTGGATAGGTTGGTGGCCAGGTTGATGGCTAGGCCGGTGGATAGGCGCACGGTAGACCGGTGGATAGGACGGTGGGCATGTTGGTGGATAGGCTGGTGGATACGTTGGTGGATAGGCCGGGAGATGGGCTGGTGGATAGGCTGGTGGATAGGACGGTGGATACGTTGGTGGATAGGCCGGAAGATGGGCCGGTGGATAGGCTGGTGGGTAGGCTGGTGGGTAGGCTGGTGGGTAGGCTGGAGGATAGGTTGGTGGATAGGTCAGTGGGTAGGTGGGGGGGTGGGTAGCTTGGTGGGTAGGGTGGTGGGTTGGCCGGTGGATAGACCGGAGGATAGGCCGGAGAATAGGCCGGTCGACAGGCGCAGGGTAGACCGGTGGATAGGTTGATGGATAGGCCGGTGGATACGCTGGAGGATAAGCTGGAGGATAGGCTGGAGGATAGGCCGGTGGATAGGCCGGTGGTTAGGCTGGGGGATAGGCTGGGGGATAGGTTGGTGGATAGGCCGGTGAATAGGCTGGTGGATAGGCCGGTGGATAGGCCGGTGGTTAGGCCGGTGGTTAGGCTGGGGGATAGGTTGGTGGATAGGCTGGTGAATAGGCTGGTGGATAGGCCGGTGTATAGGCCGGTGGATAGGCCGGTGGATAGGCTGGTGGATAGGCCGGTGTATAGGCTGGTGGATAGGCTGGTGGATAGGCTGGTGGGTGGGCCAGTGGATAGGTTGGTGGATAGAACATAGAACATAGAACATAGAACAATACAGCACAGAACAGGCCCTTCGGCCCACGATGTTGTGCCGAACTTCTAACCTAGCTTAAGCACCCATCCATGTACCTATCCAAATGCCGCTTAAAGGTCGCCAATGATTCCGACTCTACCACTCCCACGGGCAGCGCATTCCATGCTCCCACCACTCTCTGGGTAAAGAACCCACCCCTGACATCTCCCCTATACCTTCCACCCTTCACCTTAAATTTATGTCCCCTTGTAACACTCTGTTGTACCCGGGGAAAAAGTTTCTGACTGTCTACTCTATCTATTCCTCTGATCATCTTATAAACCTCTATCAAGTCACCCCTCATCCTTCGCCGTTCCAATGAGAAAAGGCCGAGAACTCTCAACCTATCCTCGTACGACTTCCTCTCCATTCCAGGCAACATCCTGGTAAATCTTCTCTGCACCCTCTCCAAAGCTTCCACATCTTTCCTAAAGTGAGGCGACCAGAACTGCACACAGTACTCCAACTGTGGCCTAACCAAAGTCCTGTACAGCTGCAACATCACTTCACGACTCTTGAATTCAATCCCTCTGCTAATGAACGATAATACTCCATAGGCCTTCTTACAAATTCTATCCACCTGAGTGGCAACCTTCAAAGATCTATGTACATAGACCCCAAGATCCCTCTGTTCCTCCACCTGACTTAGAACCCTACCATTAACCCTGTATTCCGCATTCTTATTTGTTCTTCCAAAATGGACAACCTCACACTTGGCAGGGTTGAACTCCATCTGCCACTCCTCAGCCCAGCTCTGCATCATATCTAAGTCCCTCTGCAGCCGACAACAGCCCTCCTCACTGTCCACAACTCCACCAATCTTCGTATCATCTGCAAATTTACTGACCCACCCTTCGACTCCCTCATCTAAGTCATTAATAAAAATTACAAACAGCAGAGGACCCAGAACTGATCCCTGCGGAACTCCACTTGTAACTGGGCTCCAGGCTGAATATTTACCATCTACCACCACTCTCTGCCTTCGACCGGTTAGCCAGTTTTCTATCCAATTGGCCAAATTTCCCACTATCCCATGCCTCCTGACTTTCCGCATAAGCCTACCATGGGGAACCTTATCAAATGCCTTACTAAAATCCATGTACACTACATCCACTGCTCTACCCTCATCCACATGCTTGGTCACCTCCTCGAAGAATTCAATAAGACTTGTAAGGCAAGACCTACCCTTCACAAATCCGTGCTGGCTGTCCCTAATCAAGCAGTGTCTTTCCAGATACTCATAAATCCTATCCCTCAGTACCCTTTCCATTACTTTACCTACCACCGAAGTAAGACTAACTGGCCTGTAATTCCCGGGGTTATCCCTATTCCCTTTTTTGAACAGGGCACAACATTCGCTACTCTCCATTCCCCTGGTACCACCCCCCTTGCCAGTGAAGACGAGAAGATCATTGCCAACGGTACTGCAATTTCCTCTCTTGCTTCCCACATAATCCTAGGATTGGCAAGTGGCTAGGCCGGTGGATAGTCCGGTGGATAGGCTGCTGGATAGGTTTGTGGATAGGCCGGTGTATAGGTTTGGGGATAGGTTGGTGGATAGGCTGGTGGATAGGTCGGGGGATAGGCCGGAGGATAGGCCGGAGGATAGGCCGGGGGATAACTTGGTGGATAGGCTGGGGGATAGGCCGGTGAATACGCCAGAGGATTGGCTAGTGGCTAGGCCGGAGGATAGGCCGGTGGATAGGCCGGTGGATAGGCCGGGGGATAGACCGGAAGAAAGGTGGTGGATTGGCGGAAGGAATGGGCGGTGGATAGGTTGGGGGATAGGCCGGTGAATATGCTGGAGGATAGGCCGGAGGATAGGCTGGAGGATTGGCCAGTGGATAGGCCGGAGGATAGGCCGGTGGATAGGCCGATGGATAGGCCGGGGGATAGGCTGGGGGATAGGCCGGTGGATAGGCCCAAAGAAAGGCCGGAGGATAGGCCGGAGGATAGGCCAGGTGATAGACCTGGGGATAGGCCGGTGGATAGGCCGGGGGATAGGCCGGGGGATTGGCAAGTGGCTAGGCCGGAGGATAGGCCGGTGAATAGGCTGCTGGATAGGCTGCTGGCTATGCTGGAAGAAAGGCCGGTGGTGAGGCCGGAAGAAAGGCTGGTGGATTGGCCGGAGGAATGGGCGGTGGATAGGCCAGAGGATTGGCCGGAGGAATGGCTGGAGGAATGGCCGGAGGAGAGGCCGGTGGATAGGCCGGGGGATAGGCCGGGGGATTGGCGAGTGGATAGGCCGGAAGAAAGGCCGGTGGATTGGTCAGAAGAAAGGCCGGTGGATAGGCTGGGTGATAGGCCAGTGAGTATACCAGAGGATTGGCCAGTGGCTAGGCCGGAGGATTGGCCTTAGGATCGGTCGGAGGATAGGCTGGTGGATAGGCCGGAGGATAGGCCAGAGGATAGGCCAGAGGATAGGTCGGTGGATAGGCTGGTGGATAGGCCGGTGGATAGGCCGGTGGATAGGCTGGTGGATAGGTCGGTGGATAGGTCGGTGGATAGGCCGGAGAATACGCTGGAGTATTGGCCTGTGGATAGGCCGGAGGATAGGATGGTGGATAGGCCAAAAGAAAGGCCGGAGGATAGGCCGGAGGATATGCCAGGTGATAGGCCTGGGGATAGATCGGTGATAGGCCGGTGAATACGCCGGAGGATATGCCGGGGGATAGGCCGGGGGATAGGCTGGAGGATAGGCCGGAAGAAAGGCCAGTGGATAGGCCGGAAGAAAGGCCGGTGGATTGGCCGGAGGAATGGGCGGTGGATAGGCTGGAGGATTGGCCGGAGAATAGGCCGGAGGGTACGCCAGTGGATAGGCCGGGGGATAGGCCGGAGGATAGGCCGGGGGATAGGCCGGAGGATAGGCAGGAGGATAGGCCGAAGGATAGGCCAGAGGATAGGCTGGAGAATAGGCCGGTGGATAAGCCGGTGGATAAGCCGGTGGATAGGCTGGAGGATAGGCCGGTGTTTAGATTAGAGTGATGCTGGAAAAGCACGGCAGTTTAGGCAGCATCCGAAAAACAGTAAAATTGATGTTTCGGGCAAAAGCCCTACATCAGGAATACAGGCAGAGAGGCTGAAGCGTGGAGAGATAAGCTAGAGGAGGGTAGGAGTTGGGAGAAAGTAGCATAGAGTACAATAGGTGAGTGGGGGAGGAGATGAAGGTGATAGGTCAGGGAGGAGAGGGTGGAGTGGATAGGTGGAAAAGAAGATAGGCAGGTAGGACAAGTCATGGGGACAGTGCTGAGCTGGAAGTTTGGAACTGGGGTGAGGTGGGGGAAGGGGAAATGAGGAAACTAGTGAAGTCCACATTGATGCCCTGGGGTTGAAGTGTTCCGAGGCGGAAGATGAGGCGATCTTCCTCCAGGCGCCTGGTGGTGAGGGAGCGGCGGTGAAGGAGGCCCAGGACCTCCATGTCCTCGGCAGAGTGGGAGGGGGAGTTGAAATGTTGGGCCACAGGGTGGTGTGGTTGATTGGTGCGGGTGTCTCGGAGATGTTCCCTAAAGCGCTCTGCTAGGAGGCGTCCAGTCTCCCCAAGGTAGAGGAGACCGCATTGGGAGCAACGGATACATTAAATGATATTGGTGGATGTGCAGGTAAAACTTTGATGGATGTGGAAGGCTCCTTTAGGGCCTTGGATAGAGGTGAGGGAGGAGGTGTGCGCACAGGTTTTGCAATTCCTGCGGTGGCAGGGGAAGATGCCAGGAAGGGAGGGTGGGTTATTGGGGGGCGTGAACCTGACCAGTTAGTCACAGAGGGAACGGTCTTTGCGGAAGGCAGAAAGGGGTGGGGAGGGAAATATATCCCTGGTAGTGGGGTCTTTTTGGAGGTGGCGGAAATGTCGGCGGATGATTTGGTTTATGTGAACGTTGGTAGGGTGGAAGGTGAGGACCAGGGGGGTTCTGTCCTTGTTACATTTGGAGGGGTCGGGTCTGAGGATAGGCTGGTGGATAGGCCAATGGATAGGCCAGTGGATAGGCCGGAGGATAGGCCGGTGGATAGGCCGGAGGATTGGCCAGTGGCTAGGCCAGAGGATTGGCCTTAGGATCGGCCGGGGGATAGGCCGGGGGATAGGCCGGTGGATAGGCCGGAGGATAGGCCAGAGGATAGGCCGGTGGATAGGTTGGTTGATAGGCCGGTGGATAGGTTGGTGGATAGGCCGAAAGAAAGGCCGGAGGTTAGGTCGGAGGATATGCCAGGTGATAGGCCTGGGGATAGACCGGTGGATAGGCCGGTGAATACGCCGGAGGATAGGCCGGGGGATAGGCCGGGGGATAGGCCGGTGAATATGCTGGAGGATTGGCCAGTGGCTAGGCCAGAGGATAGGCCGGTGGATAGGCTGGAGGATAGGCCGGAGAAAAGGCCAGTGGATTGGCCGGAAGAAAGGCCGGTGGATTGGCCGGAGGATTGGCCATAGGATAGGCCGGAGGAATGGCCGTAGGATAGGCCGGAGGAATGGCCATAGGATAGGTCGGAAGAAAGGCCACTGGATAGGCTGGGCGATAGGCCGGTGAATACGCCAGAGAATTGGCCGGAGGATTGGCCGGAGGATAGGCCGGTGGACAGCCCGGTGGATAGGCCAGAGGATAGGCCGGTGGATAGGCCGGTGGATAGGCCGGTGGATAGGCCGGTGGATAGGCCAGAGGGTAGGCCAGAGGGTAGGACTGAGGGTAGGACTGAGGGTAGGCCGGGGGATAGGCCGGGGGATAGGCCGCAGGGTAGGCCGGTGGGTGGCCGGAGGGTAGGCCGGAGGGTAGGCCAGGAGAGAGGCCGGCGGTGAGGCCGGGGGAGAGGCCGGTGGATAGGCCGGGTGGATAGGCCGGCGGATAGGCCGGGGGATAGGCCGGGGGATAGGCCGTGAATATGCAGGAGGATTGCTCGTGGGATAGGCTGGAGGATAGACCGGAGGAATGTACGGTGGATTGGCCGGAGGATAGGTCGTGGGATAGGCCAGTGGATAGGCCACGGGATAGGCCGGAGGATAGGCCGGGGGATAGGCCGGGGGATAGGCCGGGGGATAGGCCGGGGGATAGGCCAGAGGATAGGCTGGAGGATAGGCCAGTGGATAGGCCGGAGGGTAGGCTGGTGGATTGGCCGGGGGATAGGCCGGTGGATTGGCCGGGGGATAGGCCGGGGGAATGGGTGGTGGATAGGCTGGAGGATAGGCCGGAGGATAGGCTGGTGGATTGACTGGAGGATTGGCCGGAGAATAGGCCGGAGGGTACGCCGGAGGATAGGCTGGAGGATAGACCGGAGGAATGTACGGTGGATTGGCCGGAGGATAGGTCGTGGGATAGGCCGGGGATAGGCCAGGGGATAGGCCAGGGGATAGGCCGGAGGATAGGCCGGGGGATAGGCCGGGGGATAGGCCGAGGGATAGGCCGGGGGATAGGCCAGTGGATTGGCCGGGGGATAGGCTGGAGGATAGGCCGGTGTTTAGATTAGAGTGATGCTGGAAAAGCACGGCAGTTTAGGCAGCATCCGAGGAACAGTAAAATCGATGTTTCGGGCAAAAGCCCTTCATCAGGAATACAGGCAGAGAGCCTGAAGTGTGGAGAGATAAGTAAGAGGAGGGTGGGAGTTGGGAGAAAGTAGCATAGAGTACAATAGGTGAGTGGGGGAGGGGATGAAGGTGATAGGTCAGGGGAGGAGGGTGGAGTGGATAGGTGGAAAAGAAGATAGGCAGGTAGGACAAGTCATGGGCACAGTGCTGAGCTGGAAGTTTGGAACTGGGGTGAGGTGGGGGAAAGGGAAATGAGGAAACTGGTGAAGTCCACATTGATGCCCTGGGGTTGAAGTGTTCCAAGGCGGAAGATGAGGCGTTCTTCCTCCAGGCATCTGGTGGTGAGGGAGCGGTGGTGAAGGAAGCCCCAGGACCTCCATATCCTCGGCAGAGTGGGAGGGGGAGTTGAAATGTTGGGCCACAGGATGGTGTGGTTGATTGGTGCGGTTGTCCCAGAGATGTTCCCTAAAGCGCTCTGCTAGGAGGCGTCCAATCTCCCCAATGTAGAGGAGACCGCATTGGGAGCAACGGATACATTAAATGATATTGGTGGATGTGCAGGTAAAACTTTGATGGCTGTAGAAGGCTCCTTTAGGGCCTTGGATGGAGGTGAGGGAGGAGGTGTGGGTGCAGGTTTTACAGTTCCTGCGGTGGCAGGGGAAAGTACCTGGAGGGGAGGGTGGGTTATTGGGGGGGCGTGGACCTGACCAGGTAGTCACGGAGGGAACGGTCTTTGCGGAAGGTGGAAAGGGGTGGGGAGGGAAATATATCCCTGGTGGTGGGGTCCGTTTGGAGGTGGTGGAAATGTCGGCGGATGATTTGGTTTATGTGAACGTTGGTAGGGTGGAAGGTGAGGACCAGGGGGGTTCTGTCCTTGTTACATTTGGAGGGGTCAGGTCTGAGGATAGGCTGGTGGATAGGCCGATGGATAGGCCAGTGGATAGGCTGGAGGATAGGCCGGTGGATAGGCTGGAGGGTAGGCCGGAGGGTAGGCCGGGGGATAGGCCGGGGGATAGGCAGGAGGGTAGGCCGGAGGGTAGGCCGGGGGTTAGGCCGGGGGATAGGCCGGAGGGTAGGCCGGAGGGTAGGCCGGGGGGTAGGCCGGGGGATAGGCCGGGGGATAGGCCGGGGGATAGGCCGGAGGTTAGGCCGGGGGGTAGGCCGGAGGGTAGGCCGGGGGATAGGCCGGGGGATAGGCCGGGGGATAGGCTGGAATTTCTCTAGAGAGTTCCTGAGAAATCTGTGGGGTTTGTCTCGATTACAACTGATATTTGCCGTTCCTGTACAGTGGGCAATCATAGTTTTTTACCCATGTTTCTTGATATTCAAAATTGGTTGTACTGCTGCTCGAACTCGTACAGCAATGTTTATAGTTGTTTGTTCAAAACTGTGGAGGATTTGGAATGATGCTGTAAGTCCCAGACAGCACATGTTTTGTCTGCTTGTAAACTCAAGATGAATGGTGCTGAACAGGTCGGTGTGGAATGTGGTAACCTTGACCAGCTGATCTTCTATGGAATCATAACAGGATCTGAAAGTTGCTAAATATTAAAACCCAGGATTCTGCTGCTTGTAACTCGCAAGAATATGTAGAGACATCACGCCTGTTTTAACTTAGCCATTCCCTGGTTAAATGCTCAGGACAGTAGTTTGACCAATCAGTCAATCTGTTTGGTTTAAGTTTAAACAAAGTTTGACAGTTAACTGGAAATCATTATCTAACTGATGCATTCTCATGGGAATACATTCCCAATTCGAGGCGACTTGCCAACCAATCAGTGCTTCTCAGGTAGTTGAAAATGATGTTTCCCTTTTATCCTGAATTCCTGGGATTGGGACCATTTCTGGAGAAGGCGGAACCTGTACAAACCTGGCAGGTTACACCTGGGACAAAACTCAACACTGCAGCGAGCCGAGAGGAGTATAGAACGTACAGGGATCAAATATAAAACAAGAAACAAGGAACCAAACAGAGGGCATGGAAAATATCAGCAAACAAGAGAAAGGAAACCCCAAAGAACGTATTACCAGTGTCTAAAGAGAAAAAGGATAGTGAAAGAAGAAGTGAGACCTTTCAGATAAAGAAGGGAACTTTTGCAATGATGCAAAGGATATGGAAAGAATTTTCCATGAGTTTTTTTGTCTGTATTCACAAAGGAAAGGGATGATGTGGATGCAGTAATCCAAGAGGAGCAGTGTGAAATACTGAACAAAATAATCACAAGAGAGGAAATGTTAGAGGGATTGGAATCCTTGAACATGGATAAGTCGCCAGGGTTAGATGGATTGTTCCCCAGGATGTTGAAGGAGGTCAGACAGCAATCAGCTCTGAGGATTATTTTCCAATCTTCACTGGTCACAGGTGAGGTGCCAGAGCACTGGAGGAACGCATTGTTTAAAAAGGGGACAAAGGAAATACCAAGCAATTATAGGCCAGTTAGTCTGACTTTAATCGTGGGAAAATTGTGAGAATCAATCCTGAGAGATTGGATAAACTGTTATTCAGAAAAATATGGACTGGCCAGGGATAGTCAGCTTGGCTTTGCTAAGGGAAGGTCATGCCTTACAAATTTGATTGAATTCTTTGAGGAAGTGACAGAGAGAATCAACGCAGCGGATGTTGTCCACACGGTTTTATAAGGTCCCACATGACGGACTGGTCAAAAAACATAAAAACCCATGGGATACAGGGGAATGTGATGAATTGGATCCAAAGTTGGCTCAGTGACAGGAAACAAAGGGTAATGGTCGATGGTTTGTGAATGGAAAGCAGTTTCAAGTGGTGTTCCATTTGGCTTGGTGCTGGGACCTCTGCTGTTTGTTTTGTACAGTATCGATTTGGACTTGAACATGGGCAGCACAATTGGGAAATTTTGCAGATTTCACAAAGATTAGCCGTGCAGTGGATTGGGTTGAAGATAGCTGTAAACTCCACAATGGTACAGATGCTGCCAGACCTGCTGAGCTTTTCCAGCAACTTCTGTTTTTATTTCTGATTTACAGTTTTTTTGGTTTTTCTGGCACCGATGGGTTGGTGGAGTGGGCAGGAAAGTGATGAACTGAATTCAGCTCTGGTAAGTGGGGGAGGGGGGGGGTCAAACAGTAAATGGGAAATACACAATAAACAGGAATATACTGATGGGGTGGGTGAAGTGAGAGATTTTAAGAGTGCACAGGTCCCAAAAAGTTGGAGTCCAGGTGGGTAAGGTTGTAGTCCAGGTAGGTAAGTTTGTGGTCCAGGTAGGTAAGTTTGTAGTCCAGGTAGGTAAGGTTGTAGTCCAGGTCGGTAAGGTTGTAGACCAGGTAGGTAAGGTTGTAGTCCAGGTTGGGAAGGTTGTAGTCCAGGTAGGTAAGGTTGTAGTCCAGGTAGGTAAGGTTGTAGTCCAGGTCGGTAAGGTTGTAGTCCAGGTCGGTAAGTTTGTAGTCCAGGTTGGGAAGGTTGTAGACCAGGTCGGTAAGTTTGTAGTCCAGGTTGGGAAGGTTGTAGTCCAGGTAGGTAAGGTTGTAGACCAGGTAGGTAAGGTTGTAGTCCAGGTTGGGAAGGTTGTAGTCCAGGTAGGTAAGGTTGTAGACCAGGTGGGTAAGGTTGTAGTCCAGGTAGGTAAGGTTGTAGTCCAGGTAGGTAAGGTTGTAGACCAGGTAGGTAAGGTTGTAGTCCAGGTTGGGAAGGTTGTAGACCAGGTGGGTAAGGTTGTAGTCCAGGTCGGTAAGGTTGTAGTCCAGGTTGGGAAGGTTGTAGTCCAGGTAGGTAAGGTTGTAGTCCAGGTAGGTAAGGTTGTAGTCCAGGTAGGTAAGGTTGTAGACCAGGTCGGTAAGTTGTAGTCCAGGTCGGTAAGGTTGTAGACCAGGTGGGTAAGGTTGTAGTCCAGGTCGGTAAGGTTGTAGTCCAGGTTGGGAAGGTTGTAGTCCAGGTAGGTAAGGTTGTAGTCCAGGTAGGTAAGGTTGTAGTCCAGGTAGGTAAGGTTGTAGTCCAGGTTGGGAAGGTTGTAGTCCAGGTCGGTAAGGTTGTAGACCAGGTAGGTAAGGTTGTAGTCCAGGTTGGGAAGGTTGTAGTCCAGGTAGGTAAGGTTGTAGTCCAGGTAGGTAAGGTTGTAGTCCAGGTCGGTAAGGTTGTAGTCCAGGTCGGTAAGTTTGTAGTCCAGGTTGGGAAGGTTGTAGTCCAGGTAGGTAAGGTTGCAGTCCAGGTAGGTAAGGTTGTAGTCCAGGTCGGTAAGTTTGTAGTCCAGGTTGGGAAGGTTGTAGTCCAGGTAGGTAAGGTTGTAGTCCAGGTCGGTAAGGTTGTAGTCCAGGTAGGTAAGGTTGTAGTCCAGGTCGGTAAGGTTGTAGTCCAGGTGGGTAAGGTTGTAGTCCAGGTTGGGAAGGTTGTAGTCCAGGTAGGTAAGGTTGTAGTCCAGGTCGGTAAGGTTGTAGTCCAGGTAGGTAAGGTTGTAGTCCAGGTCAGTAAGGTTGTAGTCCAGGTGGGTAAGGTTGTAGTCCAGGTTGGGAAGGTTGTAGTCCAGGTCAGTAAGGTTGTAGTCCAGGTGGGTAAGGTTGTAGTCCAGGTCAGTAAGGTTGTAGTCCAGGTAGGTAAGGTTGTAGTCCAGGTCAGTAAGGTTGTAGTCCAGGTAGGTAAGGTTGTAGTCCAGGTCAGTAAGGTTGTAGTCCAGGTAGGTAAGGTTGTAGTCCAGGTCAGTAAGGTTGTAGTCCAGGTGGGTAAGGTTGTAGTCCAGGTTGGGAAGGTTGTAGACCAGGTGGGTAAGGTTGTAGTCCAGGTCGGTAAGGTTGTAGTCCAGGTGGGTAAGTTTGTAGTCCAGGTAGGTAAGGTTGTAGTCCAGGTAGGTAAGGTTGTAGTCCAGGTAGGTAAGGTTGTAGTCCAGGTCAGTAAGGTTGTAGTCCAGGTAGGTAAGGTTGTAGTCCAGGTAGGTAGGGTTGTAGTCCAGGTGGGTAAGGTTGTAGTCCAGGTCGGTAAGGTTGTAGTCCAGGTGGGTAAGGTTGTAGTCCAGGTAGGTAAGGTTGTAGTCCAGGTAGGTAGGGTTGTAGTCCAGGTAGGTAAGGTTGTAGTCCTGGTAGGTCGGGTTGCAGTCCAGGTCGGTAAGGTTGTAGTCCAGGTCGGTAAGGTTGTAGTCCAGGTGGGTAAGGTTGTAGTCCAGGTAGGTAGGGTTGTAGTCCAGGTAGGTAAGGTTGTAGTCCAGGTAGGTAAGGTTGTAGTCCAGGTGGGTAAGGTTGTAGTCCAGGTCGGTAAGGTTGTAGTCCAGGTAGGTAAGGTTGTAGTCCAGGTAGGTAGGGTTGTAGTCCAGGTAGGTAGGGTTGTAGTCCAGGTCGGTAAGGTTGTAGTCCAGGTCGGTAAGGTTGTAGTCCAGGTCGGTAAGGTTGTAGTCCAGGTAGGTAAGGTTGTAGTCCAGGTAGGTAAGGTTGTAGTCCAGGTCGGTAAGGTTGTAGTCCAGGTCGGTAAGGTTGTAGTCCAGGTAGGTAAGGTTGTAGTCCAGGTAGGTAGGGTTGTAGTCCAGGTCGGTAAGGTTGTAGTCCAGGTAGGTAAGGTTGTAGTCCAGGTAGGTAAGGTTGTAGTCCAGGTAGGTAAGGTTGTAGTCCAGGTTGGTAAGGTTGTAGTCCAGGTCGGTAAGGTTGTAGTCCAGGTAGGTAAGGTTGTAGTCCAGGTCGGTAAGGTTGTAGTCCAGGTAGGTAGGGTTGTAGTCCAGGTAGGTAAGGTTGTAGTCCAGGTCGGTAAGGTTGTAGTCCAGGTCGGTAAGGTTGTAGTCCAGGTGGGTAAGTTTGT
The DNA here is from genome assembly GCF_037043375.1 of Chiloscyllium plagiosum. Lineage (NCBI taxonomy): Eukaryota > Metazoa > Chordata > Chondrichthyes > Orectolobiformes > Hemiscylliidae > Chiloscyllium > Chiloscyllium plagiosum. The sequence continues at coordinate 169,563,738 of NW_028270139.1, read as the reverse complement.
AGTCCAGGTAGGTAAGGTTGTAGTCCAGGTAGGTAAGGTTGTAGTCCAGGTCGGTAAGGTTGTAGTCCAGGTAGGTAGGGTTGTAGTCCAGGTCGGTAAGGTTGTAGTCCAGGTGGGTAAGGTTGTAGTCCAGGTCGGTAAGGTTGTAGTCCAGGTGGGTAAGGTTGTAGACCAGGTCGGTAAGGTTGTAGTCCAGGTCGGTAAGGTTGTAGTCCAGGTGGGTAAGGTTGTAGTCCAGGTAGGTAGGGTTGTAGTCCAGGTCGGTAAGGTTGTAGTCCAGGTAGGTAGGGTTGTAGTCCAGGTCGGTAAGGTTGTAGTCCAGGTGGGTAAGGTTGTAGTCCAGGTCGGTAAGGTTGTAGTCCAGGTGGGTAAGGTTGTAGACCAGGTCGGTAAGGTTGTAGTCCAGGTCGGTAAGGTTGTAGTCCAGGTGGGTAAGGTTGCAGTCCAGGTAGGTAAGGTTGTAGTCCAGGTGGGTAAGGTTGCAGTCCAGGTCGGTAAGGTTGTAGTCCAGGTGGGTAAGGTTGTAGTCCAGGTCGGTAAGGTTGTAGTCCAGGTGGGTAAGGTTGCAGTCCAGGTAGGTAAGGTTGTAGTCCAGGTGGGTAAGGTTGCAGTCCAGGTAGGTAAGGTTGTAGTCCAGGTCGGTAAGGTTGTAGTCCTGGTAGGTAAGGTTGTAGTCCTGGTAGGTAAGGTTGTAGTCAAGGTAGGTAAGGTTGTAGTCCTGGTAGGTAAGGTTGCAGTACAATCTCAGTGGCTGAAGCATTAGAGAGGATGTGAGGACCTGTTTTACACAGAGGGTGATGGCTGACTGCAATTTGCTGCCTGTGTTGGTGGTGGAGGCAGACACAAATTAATTCTTCTAAAACATCAGGCTGATGGTTTTTCTCTCCATTGTATGGACCATACAGCGTCCTCTGGTAAGACAAAGGGTGGAGGGGTTTGCTTTTTAATCACCAACGTGTGGTGCACTGACATTGTAACCCTGGGCAGTTATTGCTCCCCAAACCTTGAACCCCTCACCACCAAATGCCACCCTTTCTATCTACCATGGGAATTTCCCGCTGCTATACTAACTGCTATGTGCAGACCGTCACAAACAAAGGTTGAGGATGCTCTGGATGTGCTGTACTCCACCACTAACACCCTGGAGACAGAGCACCTCAAGGCCCTGTTTATTGTAACTGGTGGTTTCAATCAAGCCAATCCAAGGAAGGTGTTGCCCAAGTACTACCGGAACATTACCTGTCCCACCAGGGGCCCGAACATTTTAGACCACTGCTACACCACTGAGAAGGATGCCTACTGCTCCATCCCTGCCCTCATTCCGGGAACTCCGACCACAATGCCGTGTTCCTTCTCCCGGCTTACAGGCAAAAGCTTAAGCAGGAGACCCCCCCCCCCCCCTCACTGATACAGGTCCAGTGCTGGTCGGAGGAGACAGAGGATCAACTCCTGTGCTGTATAGAATCGGCTGATTGGGCCCTGTTCAAACAGCCTGCAGGTACCTCGGGCAAGTACGCCACCACTGTCACTGACTTTATCAGCAAGTGTGTGGAGGACTGCACACCAAGGAAGTCATTCCCGGGGTTCCCCAGCAGGATATTTTCGGCGGCAGTTGGAGTGGGAGCAGCAACAGCGAGGAGCAGAGGCCCGACAGGTAGGTAACCTTAAAATATACAAACCTTACCTTGGCAAGCGAACAGTGGATAGGAACAGACACGGCACTGCTGGGTAAGTGAGGCTTTTAAAGGAGCAGCAGAAGGAGGAGGCCACAGCGAGGAGCAGATGCTGCTGGGTATATATTTGGGCAGCGGCTGAATCCCGAGACACTACACGTGTAGTGTCTCCCACCCGCTCTCCTCCTCTAACCAAAAAAAACATACTCTCATGTGTTGCTAAGTTAAGGCGTTTCAATTTATATTTGTCATGTATCACGTGATCGATTGAAAGGTAACTGTGAGTTGGTTAGTTGAATAAGAACTTAGAGAAGTAGTAGAAATTATTTAATTCATAAATTTGTATAAATTATTGAAATAAGTAGAGATGGCTGGGCAGGTGATGTGCTGTAGCTGTATGATGTGGGAGCTGGCTGATCCCATTGTGAGCGGCAGTGACCACATCTGCAGCAAGTATCGGTTGCTGGAAGAACTCCGGATCAGAATTGATGATCTGGAAGCTGAGCTTCAAACACTGCGGCACATCTGGGATGGGGGAGAGTTACCTGTACGCTTTGTTTCAGGAGGCAGTCACACCCGGTAGATTAAGTAATTTAAATTCAGTTAATGATCAGGGACAACAGGGTGTGACTGTAAGTGAGGCAGGTAGGGGGATTCTGAGTTCAGGAGTGGAGAAGCCTCAGCCCCTGACCTTGTCCAACAGGTATGAGATTTTTGCTCCGTGTATGGATAAGGATGTGGACAGGATGAGCCAGCTGACCATGGCACCGTGGCAGAAGGCCATTCAAAGGGTGTGGGGGAGCAAAAAGACAAGTAGTTGTTATAGGGGATTCCATAATTAGGGGAATCAGATAGAATCCTTTGTGAGTTGGATCAGGAGTCCCACATGGTGTGTTGCTTGCCCGCAGCCAGGGTGCAGGACATCTCCAACCAGCTTGAAAGGATATTGGAGCGGGAGGGAGAAGATCCCGTTGTTGTGGTCCACGTTGGCACTAACAACATAGGCAAGGCTAGGAAGGAGGACCTGCTTGGGGATTATCGAGCACGAGGAAAGTAATTGAAGAACAGGTCCTCGAGGGTCATAATCTCTGGATTACTGCCCGAGCCACATGCTAATTGGCATAGGGATAAGAAAATTAGGGAAGTAAACACGTGGCTAAGAGATTGGTGTGGGAAAGAGGGATTCCATTTCATGGGACATTGGCATCAGTTTTGGAACCGGGTAGATCTGTACCGATGGGACGGTCTCCACCTGAACCGTTCTGGTAAAAAGGATAAATAGGGTGGTCACTAGGGCTGTATTAAGGCGCTTTCCCTGAATGCTCTTAGTATTCGTAACAAAGGAGATGAATTAACGGCACAAATCATCGTGAATGATAATGATGTGGTAGGCGTCACAGAGATGTGGTTGCAGGGGGTTCAGGACCGGCAGTTAAACATCCAAGGATTTACAATGCATCGAAAGACAGGGAGATGGGTAGAGGGGGCGTGGTTGCCTTGTTAGTTAAGAATAAGATGAATTCTATAGCACTGAATGACATAGGGTCAGATGATGTGGAGTCTGTGTGGGTGGAGTTGAGGAACCACAAAGCAAAAAAACCATAATGGGAGTTATGTACAGACCTCCTAGCAATGGTCAGGACCAGGAGTACAAGATATGCCAGGAAATAGATAGGGTATGTCAGAAAGGCAAGGTCACAGTGATCATGGGGGACTTCAACATGCAGATGGACTGGGTGAATAATGTTGCCAATGGATCCAAAGAAAGGGAATTCACGGAATACTTACAGGATGGCTTTTTGGAACAGCTAGTGATGGAGCCCACAAAGGAGCAGGCTATTCTGGACTTAATTCTATGTAATTAGCCAGACTTTATAAAAGATCTTAAAGTAAGGGAACACTTTAGAGACAGCGATCATAATATGGTAGAATTCAGTCTGCAGTTTGAAAGAGAGAAGGCAAATTTGGATGTAATGGTGTTACAGTTAAACAAAGGTAATTACAGGGGCATGAGAGAGGAACTAATGAAAATCAACTGGAAGCAGAGCCCAGTGGGGAAGACAGTCGAGCAACAATGGCAGGAGTTTCTGGGTGTAATTGAGGACACAGTACAGAGGGTCATCCCAAAGAAAAGAAAGGGAGGGGCTTAGACAGCCATGGCTGACAAAGGAAGTCAGGAAATGTATCACAGAAAAAGAGAGAGCTTTAAAAAGTGGCCAAGAGCACTAGGAAATCAGAAGATTGGGAAGATTACAAAAATAGAGGATAACAAAGAGAAAAATAAAGAAGGAGAGGATCAAATATGAAGGTAAGCTAGCCAGTAATATTAGAAATGATAGTAAAAGTTTCTTTCAACATATAAGAAACAAACGAGGCAGAAGTTGAAATTGAGCCGCTCCAAATTGATGCAGGAAGGCTCGTGCTGGGAGATAAGGAAAGAGCTGAAGAACTTAATAAATAATTTGTGTCAGTCTTCACAGTGGAAGACATGAGTAATATCCCAACAATTAAGGAGAGTCAAGGGGCAGTGTTGAGTATGGTGGCCACTACAAAAGAGAAAGTGCTAGAAAAGCTAAAAGGTCGAAACATTGATAAATCTCCTGGCCCAGATGGGCTCCATCCTAGAGTTCTGAGGGGGGGGGGAAGAGGGGCTGAGGAAATAGCAAAGGCATTGGTTGTGATCTTTCTTTGATCACTAGAGTCAGGGAAAGTCCGAGATCATTGGAAAATGGCTGTTGTAACCCCCTTGTTCAAGAAAGGATCAAGACAAAAGATGGAAAATTATAGGCTGATTAGCCTAACCTCAGTTGTAGGAAAAATTCTACAATCCATCGTTAAGGATGAGATTTCTAAATTCTTGGAAGTACAGGGTCAGATTAGAACAAGTCAGCAGGGATTTAGTAAGGGGAGGTCGTGCCTGACAAACCTGTTAGAAGTCTTTGAAGAGGTAACAAGTAGGTTAGACCAGGGAAACCCAGTGGATGTTATCTATCTCGACTTCCAAAAGGCCTTTGATAAGGTGCCTCACGGGAGGCTGCTGAGTAAGGTGAGGGCCCACGGTGTTCGAGGTGAGCTACAGGCATGGATTGAGGATTGGCTGTCTGACAGAATGCAGAGAGTTTGGATAAAAGGTTCTTTATCGGGATTGCAGCCGGTGGCGCCCCGCAGGGTTCAGTGTTGGGGCCGCAGCTGTTCAGTTTATATGTTAATGATCTGGATGAAGGGACTGGGGGCATCCTGGTGAAGTTCACTGATGATGCAAAGTTAGGTAGACAGGCAGGTAGTACTGAGGAGGTGGGGAGGCTGAAGAAAGATTTAGACAGTTTAGGAGAATGGTCCAGGAATTGGCTGATGAAATTCAACATGAGGGGTCTTGCACTTTGGAAAAAAGAATACAGGCAAGGACTATTTTCTAAACGGTGAGAAAATTCATAAAGCCAAAGTATAAAGGGATCTGGAATTGCTCGTACAGGATTCTCTAAAGGTTAACTTGCAGGTTGAGTTCATGGTTAAGAAAGCAAATGTAATGTTGTCATTTTTAGTGTTAAAGGTTTAGATGGAGAGGAATTTCTTAAGTGTGTACAAGACAATTTTCTGATTCAGTATGTGGGTGTACCTACGAGAGAAGGTGCAAAACTCTTGGGAAATAAGACAGGGCAGGTGACTGAGGTGTCAGTGAGGGAGCACTTTGGGGCCAGCAACCATAATTCTATTAGATTTAAAATAGTGATGGAAAAGGATAGACCAGATCTAAAAGTTGAAGTTCTAAATTGGAGAAAGGCCAATTTTGACGGTATTAGGCAAGAACTTTCAAAAGCTGATTGGAGGCAGATGTTCGCAGGTAAAGGGACGGCTGGAAAATGGGAAGCCTTCAGAAATGAGAAAAAAAGAGTCCAGAGAAAGTATATTCCTGTTAGGGTGAAAGGGAAGGCTGGTAGATATAGGGAATGCTGGATGACTAAAGAAATTGAGGGTTTGGTTAAGAAAAAGAAGGAAGTATATGTCAGGTATAGACAGGAGAGATCGAGTGAAACCTTAGAAGAGTATAAAGGAAGTAGGAGTATACATAAGAGGGAAATCAGGAGGGCAAAATGGGGACATGAGATAGCTTTGGCAAATAGAATTAAGGAGAATCCAAAGGGTTTTTACAAATATATTAAGGGCAAAAGGGTAACTAGGGAGAGAATAGGGCCCCTCAAAGATCAGCAAGGTGGCCTTTGTGTGGAGCCACAGAAAATGGGAGAGATACTAAATGAATATTTTGCATCAGTATTTACTGTGGAAAAGGATATGGAAGATATAGACTGTAGGGAAATAGATGGTGACATCTTGCAAAATGTCCAAAATACAGAGGAGGAAGTGCTGGATGTCTTGAAACGGTTAAAGGTGAATAAATCCCCAGGATCTGATCAGGAGCACCCGAGAACTCTGTGGGAAGCTAGAGAAGTGATTACTAGGCCTCTTGCTGAGATATTTGTATCATCGATAGTCACAGGTGAGGTACCGGAAGACTGGAGGTTGGCAAACGTGGTGCCACTGTTTAAGAAGGGCGGTAAAGACAAGTCAAGGAACTATAGACTGGTGAGCCTGACCTCATGTTGGGCAAGTTGTTGAAGGGAATCCTGATGGACAGGATGTACATGTATTTGGAAAGGCAAGGACTGATTAGGGATAGTCAACATGGCTTTGTGCTTGGGAAAACATGTCTCACAAACTTGATTGAGTTTTTTGAAGAAATAACAAAGAGGATTGATGAGGGCAGAGCAGTAGATGTGATCTTTATGGACTTCAGTAAGGTGTTCGACAAGGTTCCCCATGGGAGACTGATTAGCAAGGTTAGATTTCATGGAATACAGGGAGAACTAACCATTTAGATACAGAACTGGCTCAAAGGTAGAAGACAGAGGGTGGTGGTGGAGGGTTGTTTTTCAGACTGGAGACCTGTGACCAGTGGAGTGCCACAAGGATCGGTGCTGGGTCCTCCACTTTTTTGTCATTTACATAAATGATTTGGATGCGAGGATAAGAGGTACAGTTAGTAAGTTTGCAGATGACACCAAAATTGGAGGTGTAGTGGACAGCGAAGAGGGTTACCTCAGATTATAACAGGAACTGGACCAGATGGGCCAATGGGCTGAGAAGTGGCAGATGGAGTTTAATTCAGATAAATATGAGGTGCTGCATTTTGGGAAAGCAAATCTTAGCAGGACTTATACACTTAATGGTCAGGTCCGAGGGAGTGTTGCTGAACAAAGAGACCTTGGAGTGCAGATTCACAGCTCCTTGAAAGTGGAGCCGCAGGTAGATAGGATAGTGAAGAAGGTGTTTGGTATACTTTCCTTTATTGGTCAGAGTATTGAGTAGTTGGGAGGTCATGTTGCGGCTGTACAGGACATTGGTTAGGCCACTGTTGGAATATTGCGTGCAATTCTGGTCTCCTTCCTATTGGAAAGATGTTGTGAAACTTGAAAGGGTTCAGAAAAGATTTACAAGGATGTTGCCAGGGTTGGAGGATTTGAGCTATAGAGAGAGGCTGAACAGGCTGGGGCTGTTTTCCCTGGAGCGTCAGAGGCTGAGGGGTGATCTTACAGAGGTTTACAAAATTATGAGGGGCATGGATAGGATAAATAAATAAAGTCTTTTCCCTGAGGTTGGGGAGTCCAGAACTAGAGGGCATAGGTTTAGGATGAGAGAGGAAAAATATAAAAGAGACCTAAAGGTAACTTTTTCACACAGAGGGTGGTACGTGTATGGAATTATCTGCCAGAGGAAGTGGTGGAGGCTGGTACAATTGCAACATTTAAGAGGCATTTGGATGGGTATATGAATAGGAAGGGTTTGGAGGGATATGGGCCGGGTGCTGGCAGGTGGGACGAGATTGAGTTGGGATATCTGGTCGGCATGGACAGTTTGGACCGAATGGTCTGTTTCCATGCTGTACATCTCTATGACTCTGTGTGCTACTGAGACTTTATAAAACTCTGGTTAGGCCCAATTTAGAATACTGTATCCAATTTTGGGTCCCACACCTCAGGAAGGACATACTGGCACAGGAGCGTGTCCAGCGGAGATTCACATGGATGATCCCTGGACTGGCAGGTCTAACATACGATGAACAGCTGACGATCCTGGGATTGTATTTGTTAGAGATTAGAAGATTGAAGGGAGGTCTAATAGAAATTGACAAGATAATGCATGGCTTAGAAAGGGTGGGTGCTGGGAAGTTGTTTCCATTCGGCGGGGATACGAGGACCCATGGGCATAGCATTAGAATTAGAGAGGTCAATTTAAAATGAAAATGAGGAGTCATTTCTTCAGCCAGAGAGTGGTGGGCCTGTGGAATTCATTGTCACAGAGCGCAGTGGAGGCTGGGCCGTTAATGTCTTGAAGACAGAGATTGATAAATTCTTGATCTCGCAAGGAATTAAGGGTTATGGGGAGAGTGTAGGTAAGTGGAGTTGAAATGCCCATCAGCCATGATTGAATAGCGGAGTGGACTCGATGGGCCGAATGGCCTTACTTCCACGCCAATGTCTTATGGTCTTATGGAAACCCTGGATGAATCAAGACATACACAATCTACTAAAAACCAGGCATGAGGCCTTCAGATCAGGAGACCCACTCAAATACAAGGAATCCAAGTATGACCTTCGCAGAGCCATTAGGACAGCCAAGGACCAATACTGATCCAAACTAGAGACTCAGACAGACACCCGGCGACTATGGCAAGGACTGAATGACATCACAGGTTCTAAAAAGAGACAGTGCAAGATAGCAGACGATGACATATCCCTCCCAGATTGTCTCAACGCCTTCTATGCTCGCTTTGAGCAGAATTTCAGCAGAGAGGTAACACCTATTCTGACAGGTCCTGACGAACCTAACCCAACAGTCACTGCATCAGAGGTCAGACCAGTTTTCCTTTATGTGAATCCAAGGAAAGTGATGGGACCAGATGGAATACCAGGCTGTGCACTCAGGGCATGTGCAGATCAACTGGCAGAGATCTTCTCAGACATCTTCAAGCTCTCCCTGCAGCAGGTTACTGTCCCTGCCTGTGTCAAGATGGCCAACTTCATCCCTGTGCCTAATGCGGCCCATGCAGCTTGGCTCAATGATTACTGCCCAGTGGCCCTAACCTCGGTGGGCATGATGTGCTTTGAAAGGCTGGTCATGGCATTAATCGACTCCAGCCTCCCCAGTACTGGACAAATGTTCAGCACAACATCGTGGGCCAAAGGGCCTGTTCTGTGCTGTATTGTTCTATGTTCTATGTACTCTTGACCCACTCCAATTTGCCTATCGGACCAACATTTCCACGTCAGATGCCATATCACTTGCCCTTCAGTCCTCCCTAGAACATCTTGACACCAAGAACAGCTATGTAAGAATCCTACTCATTGACTACAGTTCAACACTAGTATCCCCTCGAGACCGATTACTAAACTTAGTGATCTCGGACTAAGCCCCACTCTCTGCAACTGGATCCTCAGTTTCCTGAGCCACAGGCCACAATCAGTGAAGGTTGGGGACAATATTTCATCCTCACTAACACTCAACACTGGAGACCCCAGGAATGCATACTCAGCCCCCTTCTGTACTCACTATGTACCCATGACTGTGTCGCCAAATACCAGACTAATGCCACTTACAAGTTCACTGATGACACCACCATAGTTGCTCAAATCTCAGATGGCGACGAAACAGACTACAGACACTGGGTGGAAGACCTGGAAAAATGGTGCACTGAGAACAACCTAGCTCTCAATGCCAGCAAAACCAAAAGAACTCATTACTGACTTTTGGCGGGATGTTACTCATGCCCCTCCTACACATTAACTGCACAGAGGTGGAACAAATGGAGAGTGTCAAGCTCCTGGGAGTGGTCTTCCACAACAAGCTTTCCTGGACTCTTCACGTGGATGCACTGGTTACAAAGGCCCAACAACGTCTCTTCTTCCTCAGACAGCTGACGAAATTTGCCACGAAGGTGAATACCCTTGCCATCGAGAGCATTCTGTCTGGATGTATCACTACCTGGTATGGTAACTGTATCATTCAAAATCAGAGACGGTTAGAGAATGGTGAACTCGGCCCGGATGATCACAAAGGCCAACCTCCCATTTATAGAATCATTTATCAGGCTGCTATCAAGGAAAGGCCACCAGCATTCTCAAAGACCTATCCCACTCTGGCAATGTTTTTCTACAACCTCTACCATCGGGAAGAAGGTACAGAAGCCTGAACACATGCACCAGCCAGTTCCAAAACAGTTTCTACCCTACTGCTGTTAGAATACTGAATGGGCTCACAAACTCTTAATATTCACCTGTACCTGTGGTTTTGTTTTTGCTGCTGTTACCTATTATTTACTTATCTATGCTCCTTAACTCTGTGATCTGCCTGGATTGCTCGCAAGGCAAAGCTTTTCACTGTCCCTCAGTACATGTGACATTTGATTCGATTTGATTTGTTGTAAGCTGCAGATCTATGGACCTTGTGCATGAAGATGGGAAGGGCATCTGAGGGTCTTTGGGAAAGCATGGACAAGATGGGCCGAATGCCCCCTTTCTGTGCTGTATCACTTCTATAGTTCTATTGTTGCGAATGTCCTGACCAAGAACAACAATAAAAGCTTCAATCAAATGTGTCTTTTCACTTCCACAATTTCTCCATTGAAGTCCAAGTTGGTCATATTCTTCCCAAGACGAATCATTTCACATTTCTCTGCATTGTGTAGATGTATGCTGCTGACCATTTCCATCACCCTCTGTCATCCCGAGGCATGGAATTCTCTCAGTTTAGAGAAATGTTGCATACACTACAAAGTTGATGCTGCTTTTTCACCTGAGGAAGGTAGTTTTCCAGGATGAGGGCATCACCGGCCAGGCCAGCATCTTTTGCCCATTCCTAATCACTCAGTTTAAGAGGTAAGCACATAGCTGTGGGTCTGAAGTCACACGTAGGCCAGACCAGGAAAGGATAGCAGCTTCCTTCCCCAAAGGGCATTAGAGGACTAGATGAATTCTCCCCTCCCCCCAACAACTGGTTCATGGTCATCAGCACCAGACTCTTGATTTCCAGATTTTGATTTTTTATTGAATTCATTCCATCATACATCATGGGGGACTTGAACCTAGATCCCCAGGATATTACCTGGGTTTCCTGGCCTAATAGCTGAGTGATAATACCACTAGGCCAGCACCTCCCCATTCAGCCTGTTTGATGTGTGAGGTTTCTTACCTGGACCCTCTGTAGTACTATGCTGAAGTTCATCTGTTGTTTCAGGCAATGCAGTTAAAGCTAAAGGAAAGAACAGAAAACATTCTCAATTCAAAAAAAAATTCTATTCAGATACTGCACGTCGAATTTTAGATTTGCATGCTATTGACTTGTCTTCATCTGTTCTCTAGCTAAAAGTAGATCCATATGGGGACATTGATTTCACACAGCAGTGCAATCCCTGATCCTATAAGACTTTAAAAAATAGGAACAGGAATAGGCTATTCAGCCCGCCAAGCCTGCTCCCCCATTCAGTCGGATCATGGCTGATCTGAAATTCCTCATATTCACATTCCTGCCCTTTCCCCATAACCCTTGATTTCCAGATTGGTTATGAACCTATCTCTCTCAGATTTAAAGTACTCTGCCTCCACAGCTCACTGTGGTCAGGAGTTCCAAAGACTCCCAATGCTCAGCTCAATCTAAACTGGAACCCCATCATTCTGAGACAATGCCCTCTGCTCCTCTGCTTTCCCATCTCTGCATCTTGCACACAGTTCACCCTCTCACCCAACCTTGCGTCCTCTGCAAATGTGGAGATATTACCACATCACCACGAGTAGAACCTCTGAGTAGAACCTCTCACTAGTCACTGCCTGCCACGAAAAACGATCCACTTATCCCTTCTCCCGTTTCCTCTCTGCCAACCAGACCTCTATCCATTCCAGTACACTACTCCTAATCCTTGCACTTTAATATTACACACTTAGCTGTTATGTGAAACCTGATTTCTCTTACATAAGTCCTTGCTGACCCTTTCAAAAGGATCTAATTATTGCATTACATGGTGAAGTGTAGACTGGAAGACCATATTCTGATGAAGGGCTTTTGCCCTAAACGTCGATTTCGAAGCTCCTCGGATGCTGCCTGAACTGCTGTGCTCTTCCAGCACCACTAATCCAGAATCTGTTTTCCAGCATCTGCAGTCATTGTTTTTACCTGGAAGACCATATTCCTTTACAACTGTCCTTCCTTAAGTTTAGAGCTGAAAATGTGTTGCTGGAAAAGCGCAGCAGGTCAGGCAGCATCCAGGGAACAGGAGAATCGACGTTTCGGGCATAAGCCCTTCTTCAGGAATGTGATTCCTGAAAAAGGGCTTATGCCCGAAACGTCGATTCTCCTGTTCCTTGGATGCTGTCTGACCTGCTGCGCTTTTCCAGCAACACATTTTCAGCTCTGATCTCCAGCATCTGCAGACCTCACTTTCTCCTCAAAGACTTCCTTAAGTTTAGCATAGTTGTTTCCTATAGTGATTTTAAGAGGTCAGCCTCATACAATATGAGTTTCCTGACTGGGGCTGTTAATCTGATCTGATCAGACAGTTCCGACTGATATAAAAAGGGTGAGTGTCAGAGATACTGCCACTCTGGGGCCCGATTCTGAATGAGGCAGTAGTATAGTCAAGGATTGTTCATGTGTAAGTAATGGCCTCTGTGGAGTTAATTCAGTGGTGACAAGAGTAAAGCATGATCCTGAAGAAACTCACTCACAACATTAGTCCTTGGGATGGCTTAAGCATTTCTTCAATCAAGCCGTTATTTAGGAAGCTTGACTTGTTTGACCCTGCTGTTGACTGGGCTCAGGTTGTGGAGAGAATGTGTTACTTTTCTAAGCAAATAACATTGTGGCAGATGAAAAACAATGAGCCTGCTGGAGCTGCAGCTTTTTCTGTCATTAGGAGCCTAATTTTCCCTGAGGCACTTGATACTAAAACCTTGCAAGAATTAACTCACACAGTTAAGGAAGTCAGAAGTCACACAACACCAGGTATCGCTCCTTCCTCCGGTGAGGTCCACCTTCACATCACCTGATGAAGGGGCAGCGCTCCAAAAGCTTGTGATTTCAAATAATTGGACTGTAAACCTGGTGTTGTGTAACCTCTGACTTTATCCACCCCAGTCTAATACCAGCACCTCCACAGTACGGCTGCAGTTAAAGAATATTATGACCCCATTCCACCTCTAATTCTGAGATGCTATGGCTTTTAATCATCAATTTGAGAACTGAGGGATCCACATTGTGGTTTTTGACTAGGTTAAGATGACTAGCAGGAGCCTTTGAATTTGGTCTAACTTTTAATGAGGTACTTAGAGACTGTCTGGATTAATGAGGTAACCGTGTTAAAAGGTCTGCTAGCTGAAGCCCAACTGGACTTCAAACAGATGTGACAGCTGGCTGTATCATTGGATAGTGCAGCAAGGGCAGGATACCAGTTGCAGAGTATTGCCATGAAAGTTGACACCCTCACCAGCCCGACTGGGCTTGGGAAACACCACTTGAGTGAAGGCAATTGCATAGCTTCCCTCAGGACATGTCCTGGTCAGAGAAACTCATGGTCAGCCCACAGCAAAGCACCAATACAAAGCCAAGCCTCAATCAGATGGTTACAATTTCCTTCAGCAAGCCATAGTAGTGGTTGCTGGTATGCAGACTTCAGACAGCAAGAGAGTTCGATGAGAATATAGGAGGCATGGTTAGTAAGCTTGCAGATGACAGCAAAATTGTTGGTAAAGTGAACAGTGAAGAAGGTTATATATGATTACAAAGAGATCTTAGTCAATTGGGTCAATGGGCTGAGGAGTGGCTAATAGAGTTTAATTTGGACAGATGTGAGGATTTGCATTTTGATAAGACGAACAAAGGCAGGCCTAATACAATTAATGGTAGGGCCCTGGATACTGTTGTAGAACAGACAGACCTAGGTGTTCAGGTATCTAATTCTTTGAAATTTGCAACACAGGTAGACAGGGTAGTTAAGAAGGTGTTTAGCATGCTTGCCTTCATTGCTCAGACCTTTGACTTTAAGAGTTGGGATTTCATGTTGATGTTGTACAGGATGTTGGTGAGGCCTATTCTGGAGCACTGTGTGCAGTTCTGGGTTGCCTGTTATAGGAAGGAAATTATTAAACTGGAGAGAATTCTGAGAGGATTTACCCAAATGTCGGGAATGGACGGTTTGAGATATGAAAATAGACTGGAGGCCTGAGACCTTTTTCACTGGAGTGTAGGAAGTGGATGGGTGACTTTGTAGAGGTCTATAAAAACATGAGGGGCAGAGGGCATGTTTTTAAGATGAGAGGAGAAAGTTTGAAAAAGGACATGAGGGGCAACTTTTTTACATAGAGTAGTTCATGTGTGGAATCATCTGCCAAAGAAAATGATGGATGCAGGTATAGTTACAATGTTTAAAAGACATTTGGATAAGGTTATGAATAGGAAAGGTTTGGGCCCAGCAGAGGCAAGTGGGTCTAATTTAGTTTGGGAACATGGTCTGCGTGGACTGGTAGGACCAAAGGATCTGTTTCCATGGTATACGACTCTATGACTCTATAACTAAATTGAGTAAGATAACTCATTTGCTGGTATCCAAGAGAACTCATACCCTGCAAACTCCACCCACATCTTGTTTGGAACAGCTAACTTGCTTAGCAACCCCAAAGTCAGAACCAATCAAGATAAGCATCTGGTTAAATGGTCATCTGGCTTTAATGGAGATTGATACTGGTGTGACCATATCAGTGATTGCAGAACTAGTTTTTAATAAAATTCACTATGGACTCTAACCTTAACTTTGTGCAAGACCTTGGCTGGACTAAGAACCTATACTGGGGAACCTTTATAGATTAAGGGCACAACTTTAGTTCCCGTCTCTTATGATAAACAACTGGTTCACTTACCACTGATTGGAGTAAAAGACTCGAACCCAAGCTTCATGTGATGAAATTGTTGCAAGGGATTCACCTCGATTGGTACAATATTTTTCAAGTACGAAATGGCTGCCTGAGTGACTTCCTAATTAAATTCCAGGAAGGATTAGGGACAATCAGAGAAGCAAAGGCCACCTACCATGTTGACCTGGAAGCACTTCCGCGACTCTGCGAGGCCTGCCCAGTGCCATTTGCCTTATGGGCAAAGGTAAAGGCAATAATCAGGAGGCTGGAAAATTAAAGAATCATCAAACCCAGTCCAATTCATGGAATGAGCAGCATTGACCAGGTGGTCAGTCACCTTTGTGGGATTATAAACAAACAGAAACCATTTGGTAAAACACGCAATCTCCCAGATAGAGGATTTATACACAAAGCTGGTGGGGGAACTGTCCTTCACAAAGCTGGACATGAGTCATGTTTACTTGCAATAGTACTTACACCTAGATTCCCAGAAGTAAACTACAATTAATACCCATAAGCATTTGTACCAATATATGAGATTGCCATTTGGGGTATCGTCAGCCTGTTCAATTTTGCAACTTATAGCTAAGGTCGCTATTTACATAAATGATGATTTGGAGATGTCGGTGTTGGACTGGGGTGTACAAAGTTCAAAATCACACAACAGGTTATAGTCCAACAGGTGCTCCACAATCATCTGATGAAGGATGGGAATGGCCAAGTAAACCTCAGACTCAGTTCCAGGCAGCCCCTTTCAAGGATTCAATGTTAGAACATAGAACATAGAACAATACAGCACAGAACAGGCCATTCGGCCCATGATGTTGTGCCGAACGTTTGTCCTAGCTTAAGCACCTATCCATGTACCTATCCAATGGCCGCTTAAAGGTCACCAATGATTCTGACTCTCCCACTCCCACATGTTCTTAGTCATAGTTTCCAGAAAAGTAGTACTCAAACCTTTTATCCATGTACTGTTCCTAGTGTGACAGATAAAAGACAAGGAACCAATTCTGAATTTAAGTCAACAAACCCAACTTCATTTAACCCTTTCAGTACTAATACTCAATATAAAACATACATTTGTTGCATCCCTAAAGTCTGAGCAAATATTGAAATTTTTGGATGTAGGTTTGCTTGCTGAGCTGGAAGGTTCGTTTTCAGGTGATTTTCACCATACTCGGTAACATCTTCAGTGAGCCTCCAGACAAAGCACTGGAGATGTAGCCCGCTTTCTATTTATTTGTTTGGGTTGCCTTGGGTTGGTGATGTCTTTTCCTGTGGTGACATCATTTCCTATGGTGATGTCATTTCCTATTCTTTTTCACAGGGGGTGGTAAATGGGATCCAAGTCGATGTGTTTGTTGATAGAGTTCTGGTTGGAATGGCATGTTTCTAGGAATTCTTGTGTGTGTCTCCGTTTGCCTTGTCCTAAGATGGATGTGTTGTCCCAGTCGAAGTGGTGTCCTTCCTTATCTGTATGTAAGGATACTAGTGAGAGAGGGTCATGTCTTTTTGAGGCTAGTTGATATTCATGTATCCTGGTGGCTAGTTTTCTGCCTGTTTGTCCAATGTAGTGTTTGTTACAGTCCTTGCAGGATATTTTGTAAATGACATTAATTTTGCTTGTTGTTTGGAGAGGGTCTTTCAAGTTCATTAGCTGCTGTTTTAGTGTGTTAGTGGGTTTGTGGGCTACCATGATGCCAAGGGGTCTGAATAGTCTGGCAGTCATTTCCGAGCTACCTTTGATGTAGGGGAGAGTGGCTAGGGTTTCTGGACACATTTTTTCTGCTTGTTTGGGTTCGTTGCTGAGAAATCGGCGGACTATGTTCATTGGACATTTTGAAGGGTTTTTTTGAGGAACACACTATACCCTAATTTACTGGTGTGATAGAAAGCACACAACACGTTTCTCTACTAAATCTCAGAAAGGCAGAGATTGGTCAGGGATAGTCAGCACAGAATTGTTGCAAAGAGCTCCTCTCTGATTACGTTAATTTATGTTTTGTTAAGTTAAATAAATACATTGATAAGACTAATACTGTTGATGAAGCTTTGAGAAATTAGGTATATTCTCCCTGGAGCAGAGAAGATTAAGAGGTGACCTTATTGAGGTTTGCAAAATTAACATCAATTTTGACAGAGTAAAGAAAGATATCCTGTTTCCATTAGTTGGTGTGTCAGTAATTAGGGGTCACAATTTCAAGACTGTCAACAAGAGAGCTTGGAGTGAAATGAGGAGAAACGTCTGTACTCAGAGTTGTTAAGATTTGGAATGCATTGCCGAGGAGAGTGATGGAGGCGGATTCCATAGGATGTTTCAAAACAGAGCTGGATGTACATGTGAAAGGGATGAATTTGGAGGGCTATGCAGGCAGGGCTGGAGAATGGGACTAGTTGAGTAACTCTTTCGGGAACCAATACTGACATGATGGGCCAAATGCCCTCTGACTATTTTGTAAAATTCTATGTCAAAAGACCCACCAAGTTACGCTATATTTATCATTGATACCGATCCAGCTCCCTCAGAATGAACACAATCTCTGACACTCCTGTTTCTATCTGCAGCCAGGGCTCCCTGATTGACCAGGTTAACAGCCCCAATCAGGGAACCTGTATCCTATGTGGTACACTTTGCTGCCCTCATTACAATCACTGCACTATGAACATACAGTTTACCAGAACCTCAGAAAGGCCTTTACCAAGGTCCCACTTGGAAGATTACTCCACAAGGTAAGAACCCAGTGTATCCAGGAGAAGATGACAAACTGTATCCAAAACGGGTTTACAAATAGGGAGAAAAGGGTGATGGTGGCGTGTTTGTGATCGGAAGGCCTGTGACCAGCAGTGTACCACTGGATTGAAGATGGGACACTTGCTGTTTGTTACAGTCACTAGTGACTTGGCTGTGAATGTAGACGGTATCACGAGTAAGTTTGCAGATAACATAGAAACTGGCGGGGTTGTTGATAGTGAGGAGGGTGGCCTCAGGCTGCAGGCTGACATTGATCAGCTGGTAAATTGGGCAGAGTGATGGTAAGTGTGAGGTGATGGATTTTGGGAGGTCTCATAAGGGAAGGATTTACACATTAAATGGTAGGTCCCGAGAGAACATTAAGAAGGAAAAGGAAACACATCCATAGATTCCCAAAGGAGACAACACAGGTCGATAGGATGATGAAGAAGGCATACAGGATACTTCCCTTCATTAGCAGGTGCAGAGAATATAGGAGCAAGAAGTCTTGTTGCAAATTTATACAGCATTGGTCAGGGCACAGATGGAATACTGTGTGCAGGTCTATGGATGTACTGGAGAGGGTGTGGAGGAGATACACAAGGATGTGGCCCCGGATGGAAAGATGTTAGATAGAGGATCAGAATTAGGCCAGTCGGCCAATTGGGTTTGCTCCATCATTGAATTATGGCTGCTATGTCTCAGTTACAGAGAGAGAGAGAGAGAGAGAGAGAGAGACTGCAGAGGCTGGATTTGTTTACCCTGGAGCAGAATTGGTTCTGAGGGATCAGACTGAAATATACAAAATTATGAAAGGGGATAGAAAGGGTCGATTGAGAGAATCCGTTCCCCACAACACATATGTCTAAGACAATAGAGCAGAGGTTTAAGGGGTGGAGTAAGTGATTTAGAGGGGCTCTAAGGTTTGCTATTTTCACCCGGGGGGAGGTTGGGGGGAGGGTAGCGTAGAAATGTGGACCATGCTGCCTGGAAGGGTGGTGGAGGCAGGAACTCCTACAATGTTCCAGAAGCTTCTAGACCAGCACTTAAAATGCTGAGTCACAGGGGCAATGGTCAAGTGCAGGTCAATGGGATTAGTGTAGTAGGTTTGTTGGTCAGTGTGGATATGATTGGCTAAAGGGCCTGTTTCTGGGGCCTGTGATTCGGAGAATTATTGTGTCTGTAATTATACTATAGCTTCAGGAAATAGATCTAAAACACTGGCATATAACTCAACTAACTAAAACTCAAATCCCATCCTAAACGTCCACTTACACACCCACAGCCAAACAGGGAAAATAAATTATTGCTGGATGTACAAACACTCCAAAGTTAGTTCAGGGGCATTTATTTCTGAATCCTGATGGTGAGGTGACCATTCTCTGGATAGCCCAGCCCTTGGTGGTCAGATGCTTTTCTCTGGAAGCTTCCCCTGGTTTGTAAAAAGTACAGAGTGACTGATTCACTTACAAATATTTCTGAGTTGTTCATTCAAAAGTCACAGCTCACAACAGCTGCTGCAGTAACTGGTTTGTATCAAGTTTAAACTGAGGCTTTTACTGCAGAGAACAGGTGGCTTCTGCTGGGGAGAATGACTGTCCAGCCCTCTGTGTCTTTTCTCTCTCTTTATGTCTGTTCCTTCTGTAAGTTGAGTCCAGTTCCAGTCTGTTCAATTAGCTGTGAACTAATCAACTTCATTTAGACAACTGCAAGTTGGAGGATACCACAGCTACAAAAACAATCACGTTCATGATCAGAATCAGATTCCTGCTCTGAAATTATGCAGATATCCCGGTAAATCCTTGTTTTTGAAAATAACTCTTTCTCATGACAGGCCACAGATTGTAAAGGCACAAAAATAAAAGACATCTCACTTGCATTATTACATTGAAGGGGTTACCTCAGGAAGATTTATTACCTGCTGTCTCTCTGGTGCTTTGCCCAAGCTCTGGTATGGTTCCTGTATTAGGCTCAGTTGTCTCAGGAGGACTAGCTGTGAAAAATAATGAAAGAAGCATCCTTAGTGAACGTACTAGTACATGCACACAAATACTCAGGGTTTGAGAGTTGTGTTGCGGAGTCAGGAGAAAGTGAGGACTGCAGATGCAGGAGATCAGAGTCAAAGAGTATGGTCCTGGAATACTGGTGCTGGAAGAGCACAGCAGTTCAGGCAGCATCCGAGGAGCAGTAAAATCGACGTTCATCAGGAATAAAGGCAGAGAGCCTGAAGGGTGGAGAGATAAGCGAGAGGAGGGTGGGAGTGGGGAGAAAGTAGCATAGAGTACAATAGGTGAGTGGGGGAGGGGATGAAGGTGATTGGTCGGAGGCGGGGGGAGGATGGAGTGGATAGGTGGAAATGAAGGTGGGCAGGTAGGACAAGTCATGGGGACAGTGCTGAGCTGGAAGTTTTGAACTAGGGTGAGGTGGGGGAAGGGCAAATGAGGAAGCTGTTGAAGTCCACATTGATGCCCTGGGGTTGAAGTGTTCCGAGGTGAAAGATGAGGCGTTCTTCCTCCAGGGATATATTTCCCTCCCCACCCCTTTCCGCCTTCCGCAAAGACCATTCCGTCTGTGACTACCTGGTCAGGACCACGCCCCCCTACAACCCAGCCTCCCGTCCTGGCACCTTCCCCTGCTACTGCAGGAACGGCAAAACCTGCGCCCACACCTCCTCCCTCACCTCTATCCAAGGCCCTAAAGGAGCCTTCCACATCCATCAAAGTTTTACCTGCACATCCACCAATATCATTTATTGTATCCATTGCTCCCGATGCGATCTCCTCTACATTGGGGAGACTGGACGCCTCCTAGCAGAGCGCTTTAGGGAACATCTCCGGGACACCCGCACCAATCAACCACACCGGCCCATGGCCTAACATTTCAACTCCCCCTCCCACTCTGCCGAGGACATGGAGGTCCTGGGCCTCCTTCACCGCTGCTCCCTCACCACCAGACGCCTGGAGGAAGAACGCCTCATCTTCCGCCTCGGAACACTTCAACTCCAGGGCATCAATGTGGACTTCAACAGCTTCCTCATTTGCCCTTCCCCCACCTCACCCTAGTTCCAAACTTCCAGCTCAGCACTGTCCCCACGACTTGTTCTACCTGCCTATCTTCATTTCCACCTACCCACTCCACCCTCTCCTCCCTGACCTATCACCTTCATCCCCACCCCCACTCACCCATTGTACTCTATGCTACTTTCTCCCCACCCCCACCCTCCTCTAGCTTATCTCTCCACGCTTCAGGCTCTCTGCCTTTATTCCTGATGAAGGGCTTTTGCCCGAAACATCAATTTTACTGCTCCTTGGATGCTGCCTGAACTGCTGTGCTTTTCCAGCACCACTAATCCAGAATCCGGTTTCCAGCATCTGCAGTCCTTGTTTTTACCATGGTCCTGTCCCATAGGAATGTTCACCAGGATGATCCGGGTGTACATGGATTGTCTTATGGGCAAAGGCTAAACGGGTTGGGACTGGACTCACTGGAGTTTAGAAAAATGGGAGGTGATTGTATTGAAACCTAGAGGATTCTTAAGGGGCTTTCAGGCTAAATGACACAAGCATGTTATTCCTCATGGAGGAGTCAGTCCAAGACCATATAGTCTCAGATTAAAGGGGCACCAACTTAAGGCTGAAATCAGGAGGAATGTCCTCTCTCAGAGGGGTGAGAGTCTCTGGAACTCCTTACCAACGACAGCTGTGGGGGCAGGGTCCTTCTGTATGTTGCAGGCTGAGATAAACAAGGAATGAGGGATACAGGGAAAATGCAGAAAGGTGGAAGTGAGGAATACTGGATCAGCCGTGATACCATTGAGGGGATGAATGGCCTACTCCTCTTCCTATTTCTTATGGTCTTAGGACAGACCAAGCAGAGGTAGTGGAACAGAGGTATACAGTCAGGAGAGAGTTCTAGAACATAGAACATTGGCCCTTCAGCCCTTGATGAAAACCAATCTGAAGCACATCTATCCTACACTATTCCATTCTCGTCTATATGCTTATCCAATGACCATTTAAATGCCCTTAAAGTTGGCGAGTCTACTGCTGTTGCAGGCAGAGCGTTCCATGCCCCTACTACTCTCTGAGAAAAGAAACTACTTCAGACATTTGTTCTTCATCTATCATCCCACAACGTAAAGCTATATCCCCTCGTGCTAGCCATTGCCATCTGAGGAAAAAGGCTCGCACTGTCCACTCTATCTAACCCTCTGATTATCTTATGTGTTTCTATTAAGTCACCTCTCAACCTTCTTCTCTCTAACAAAAACAGCCTCAAAATCCCTCGGCCTTTCCTCACAAGACCTTCCCTCCATACCAGGCAACATCCTAGTTAATCTCCTCTGAACCCTCTCCAAAACTTCCTCATCCTTCCTAAAATGCAGTGACCAGAACTGTGTGCAATACTCCAAGTGAGGCTGCACCAGAGTTTTTTACAGCTGCAGTATGATCTCATGGCTCTGAAACTCAATCCCTCTACCAATAAAAGCTAACTCACCGTATGTCTTCTTAACAACCCCATCAACCTGGGTGGCAACTTTCAGGGATCTATGTACCTGGACACCGAGATCTCTCTGCTCATCTACATGACCAAGAATTTTACCCATGATTTGGAGATGCCGGTGTTGGACTGGGGTATACAAAGTTAAAAATCACACAACACCAGGTTATAGTCCAACAGGTTTAATTGGAAGCACTAGCTTTCGGAGAGCTGCTCCTTCATCAGGTGATTGTCACCTGATGAAGGAGCAGCGCTCCGAAAGCTAGTGCTTCCAATTAAACCTGTTGGACTATAACCTGGTGTTGTGTGATTTTTAAGAATCTTACCATTAGCCCAGTACTCTGCATTCCTGTTACTCCTTCCAAAGTGAATCAGCTCACAATTTTCAACATTAAACTCCATTTGTCACCTCTCAGCCCAGCTCTGCAGCTTATATATGTCCCTCTGTAACCTAAAACATCCTTTGGCACTTTCCACAACTCTACCAACCTTACTGTCATCCGCAATTTTACTAATCTATCCTTCTCTGCCCCCATCCAGGTCATTTATAGAAATGACAAACAGCAGTGGACCCAAAGCAGATCCCTGCTGTACACTACTAGCAACTGAACTCCAGGATGAATATTTCCCATCAACCATCACTCTCTATTTTTTTCCAGCTAGCGAATTTCTGATCCAAACCGCTAAATCACCCTCAATCCCAAGCCTCTGTATTGTGTGCAAAAGCCTACCGTGGAGAACTTTATCAAAAACCTTACTGAAATCCATTTACGAGAGTGTGGTGCTGGTAAAGCACAGCAGGTCAGACAGCATTCGAGGAGCTGGAGAATCAACGTTCCGGGCAAAAGCCCTTCATCAGAAATGAAGGACTTTTGCCCGAAACGTCAATTCTTTTGCTCCTCGAATGCCACCTGACCGGCTGTGCTTGTCCAGCACCACACTCGCAACTCTGAGCTCCAGCATCTGCATTCCTCACTGGCCCCTGAAATCCATATACATCACACCGACAGCTTTACCCTTATCCACCTGTTTGGTCACCTTCTCAAATAACTCAATAAGGTTTTTGAGGCATGATTTACCCTTCACAAAACTGCGATGACTATCCCTAATCTTCTTATTCCTCTCTAGATGATTATAAATCCTATCCTATATAACCCTTTCCAACACTTTACTCACAACTGAAGTAAGCCTTACAGGTTTATAATTTCCAGGGTCGTCTCTACTCCCCTTAGAACAAGGGAGCAACAATCCCAGTCTTCTGGCACTATTCCTGTAGACTTCCTCTGGAAGTCCTCAAGATTAACCCTGGAACCCATGAAGCCTCATGGCATCAGGTCAAACACGGGCAAGGAAACCTCCTGCTGACTACCATGCATTGTCCTCTCTTGGCTGATGTACCCATTCTCCTCCCTATTCAATCACACTGCGAGGAAGCATTGAGAGTGCAAGAGGGCAACATGTACTCTGGGGCTGGGGTGGGGGGGGGGGGGGGGGGGGGTAGAGGTGGGGGTGGTGCTTTCAGTGTCCAGCACTAAGAGTGGCTCAGTAGCAGCTATACTCACTGAGCTAGTCAGGCCAGAAAGGACATAGCTGCGAGACTGGGTCTGCGGCAGGTGGTGAGGGAATCACTGAGAGGGAAACATACTTGTCCTCATCCATACCAATCTGAGGCTGCAGATGCATCTCTCCATGACTATACCAGTTAGAGTGACCTTAACAGAATAGACATCCCCTTTTCACATTGAGAATGTATTATTGTTATGGACTAGGCCAAACATGCTTAAGCAGGCAGCCCAAGACCTAACTTTGCAATTTGTTTCTGTAAGTGTACATGTAAATTACCCAGATTAAGTTAGCTAAGATTTTAAGTTAGTTAAGAATTTAAAACAGACAAACATTTATTCACAAAATTACACAATGAAACACAAAGAACAGAAAAAAATCCTCTACAGAACTCAGCCTATCCAGCTACACTTAATTATGCTGTGCCAAATATACACGACAGTGCCAAGAAGCAAACTCCCTTCAAAGCCCAGTATAAGTGGAACACATGCTTACTGATTGTGGTTGAAGGGCAGAAAAGAGAGAGAGAGAGTTTCCACACAGCTCCCTGTTCAACTTCCAACCAGTTCAAGACTGAATTAAAACTGTTCAGCCTGGCTAGAGAGCTGACCACTCCCCTTTCATTGTACAGGTCACTTCTAAAACATGACCACTTTGGCCTGAAGTCTCATTTGTTTATATATAAATAAAAGGCCTCTCAAAATCTTTTCATCTCTGTACGAAACTAGACTGATTGGAGCCCAGTCTGGTTTATTATCCCTCTGAAAAAAATCAAAGACAGAGTCTCCTTGAGCCTAGGAACAGCTTTTAGACAAAAAGGGACTAGCTTTGTGACATTACATTGTAGGGGATATTCTCACTCTGAAGGTGGGACTTTGTCTCCAGAAAGACTGTCAGTGCTTCTTGCACTTACTGTTCAACATGGAGCAGTACTGATTCATCAGTAAAGAGATGATGGTACGTGGTAACCAGCAGTCTTTAACCTGAGACCTCATGGCAACTTGGGTCAATATTGAGGATTCCCAGAACAGCTCCTTCCTGACTGTATATCACCGTACTGGCCCCTCTGCTGGGTCTGTCCGGCAGGTGGGACCGGACATATCCAGGGATGGTGATTGTGGAGTCTGCGACATTGTCGGTAAGGTATGATTCTGTGTCATTGCCGATTTCTCCATGGCTCATGTAGTAATGCCAAGATTATAATCCGATGTTCTTGTTTTAATGTAGATCATAACCATTCAAATTCTTTCATCAGCACCCCCTTTCTGGTCCGGTCAATGTTTTTGGGATGAAGGTGGCCAACAACAACTGGACTTCACACTCCAAGTTACTCTCCAGCCGTGACGGGATGAGCTGAACCCTGCCATCAGACAAGCAATGCCAATTTGAACAATCATACTCATGGAGAACACGATCAATTCTTTCTTTATTCAAATGGTTGTGAATCTTTGGAGGTTTCTACACCAGTGAAAGCTTAGTCTTTGCATATGTTTCAGGTGGAGGTTGAATTTTTGTTTAACATCAGTGGTGT
The DNA here is from genome assembly GCF_037043375.1 of Chiloscyllium plagiosum. Lineage (NCBI taxonomy): Eukaryota > Metazoa > Chordata > Chondrichthyes > Orectolobiformes > Hemiscylliidae > Chiloscyllium > Chiloscyllium plagiosum. The sequence goes on along the minus strand of NW_028270139.1, from coordinate 169,538,784 downwards.
GAAGGCTTACATGCCTTTTGTGGATAAAAGTGAAGTGTTCGATCAGAGATGATTGTGTTAGATGGAGTAGCAGATTCGATGTTCTAAATTCCCTGTTCCTGTTTTGGAAACGTCCGTTCAAATCTGGTATCCCTACTAAAGGAAGGATTTTGTGAAACTTGGAAAGGTTGAGGAAACATTTCCAAGGATGTTGCCAGGGTTGAAAGGTTTGAGCTATCGGGAGAGTCTGAATATGCTGGGGCTGATTTTCCTGGAGTGTTGGAGGCTGAGGGGTGACCTTATAGAGTTTATAAAATCATGAGGGGCATGGATAGAGTAAATAGGCAAAGTCTTTTTCATAGGGTGGGAGAGTCCAGAACTAGAGGGCATAGGTTTAAGGTGAGAGGGGAAAGATACAAAGGGACCTAAGGGGCAACTTTTTTACTCAGTGGGTGTTGTGTGTCTGGAATGAGCTGCCAGAAAAAGTGATGGAGGCTGGTACAATTACAACATTTAAATGGCATCTGGATGGGTATATGAACAGGAAGGGTTTAGAGGGATATGGGCCAAATACTGGCAAATGGGACTAGATTAATTGGACCGGAGGGTCTGTTTCAGGCTGTACAGCTCTATAGCTCAATGATGAGCATATCCTGTTGGAAAGCCATGACTGAGTGTGTCTCCACTACGTTCTCAAATAGAACATTGTGTCACTGTTACTTTGTCTGTCAATCACTTGTCAATGTCTGTGTCACTGTCGATCAGATGTCAAGGCAGGCTTCATGTGGAGAGAGATTGTTCTGGACCTGGGCACAGTTTCACAGGTAATCTCATGCACTTAATGATTCATGGGGGCAGGGAGATTTAAATTGACCCTCACTATCCATGTAGCCCTTCAAATCTTTACTTTATTTTGTAGTCTGCACAGTACCCTAATTTACCTGAGTGACAGAAAGCACAGAATAGATTTCTGTCCTCAACCTTGGAAAGGCAGGGATTAATCAGGGAATATCAGCAGAGATTTGTTGGAGGGAGATCCTGTCTGACTAATCTGCGTTTTTGATAAGGTGATGAAAATAATGCAGTTGATGTAGTTCAGAGGAATGAGCTGTATTCTCCCTGGAGCAGAGATGATTAAGATGTGATCGAGCAAGAGAGCAAGGAGTGAGATGAGAAGAAATGTCTTCACACAGAGAGAGTTGTTCGGATTTGGAATGCGCTGTCTGGAAGAATGGAGGAGGTGGATTCCACGGGAGCTTTCAAAGAGAGCAGGTGTGTGTGTATATGGATTTGAAAGGGATGGATTTTGAGGCCTATAGCGATAGAGAGAATGAGACTAGCTGAGTGCTTCTTTCGGGAGCCAGTACTGACATGATGGGCTGTCCTGTAACATTTACAATTGTATTAGTTTACCTTGATCTCGGTAAGGCCTTTGACAGGTTTGTCCTTTGTCCGTAAACCAAGACCCCAGGTGAAGATGGTAAACTGGGCCCAAGATAAACTACAAATAGGAGGCAAAGAGTACCCAGCAGAGGGTTATTGTTGTGATGGGAAGCCTCTGACTAGCTGTGTCTAAAGGCATCAGGAGGTGGGAACCCTGCTGGCTGTTATGGAATTTAGTCAGGTAGATGTGAAGGTAGACGGTATCATGAGTAAGTTTGCAGATAACATAGAAACTGGCGGGGTTGTGGATAGTGAGGAGGGTGGTCTCAGGCTGCAGGCTGACATTGATCAGCTGGTAAATTGGGCAGAGTGATGGCAGATAGAACTTTATACTGATAAGGGTGAGGTGATGCATTTGTTTCATAATGGAAGGAATTACACATTAAATGGTAGGTCCCTAGAGATTACTGAGAAACACAGGGACCTTGCACCTTCTGATACACATCCATAGATTCCCGAAGGAGACAGCACAGGTCGATAGGATGGTGAAGGAGGCATACTGGATACTTCCCTTCATTAGCAGGTGCAGAGAATATAGGAGCAAGAAGTCTTGTTGCAAATTTATACAGCATTGGTCAGGGCACAGATGGAATACTGTGTGCAGGTCTATGGATGTACTGGAGAGGGTGTGGAGGAGATACACAAGGATGTGGTCCCGGATGGAAAGATGGTTAGCTATAGGATCAGAATTAGGCCAGTCGGCCAATTGGGTTTGCTCCATCATTGAATTATGGCTGCTATGTCTCAGTTACAGAGAGAGAGAGAGAGAGAGAGAGAGAGAGAGACTGCAGAGGCTGGGTTTGTTTACCCTGGAGCAGAATTCTGAGGGATCAGACTGAAATATACAAAATTATGAAAGGGGATAGAAAGGGTCGATTGAGAGAATCCTTTCCCCACAACACATATGTCTAAGACAATAGAGCAGAAGTTTAAGGTGTGGAGTAAGTGATTGAGAGGGCCTTTTATCACCCGGGGGCGGGGGGGGGGGGGGGGGTGAGGAGGTGTGGGGGTAGAAATATGGGACATGCTGCCTGGGAACATTTCAGAAGCTTCTAGACCAGCACTTAAAGTGCTGAGTCATAAGGAGGCAATGGTCAAGTGCAAGTCAATGGGATTAGTGTCGTTGGTTTTGTTGGTCAGTGCAGACATGGTGGGCCGAAGGGCCTGTTTCTGGGGCCTGTGATTCGGAGAATTATTGTGTCTGTAATTATACTATAGCTTCAGGAAATAGATCTAAACATATAACTCAACTAACTAAAACTCAAATCCCATCCTAAACTTACACACACAGACAAACAGGGAAAATAAATTATTGCTGGATGTACAAACACTCCAAAGTTAGTTCAGGGGCATTTATTTCTGAATCCTGATGGTGAGGTGACCATTCTCTGGATAGCCCAGCCCTTGGTGGTCAGATGCTTTTCTCTGGAAGCTTCCCCTGGTTTGTAAAAAGTACAGAGTGACTGATTCACTTACAAATATTTCTGAGTTGTTCATTCAAAAGTCACAGCTCACAACAGCTGCTGCAGCAATTGGTTTGTATCAAGTTTAAACTGAGGCTTTTACTGCAGAGAACAGGTGGCTTCTGCTGGGGAGAACAACTGTCCAGCCCTCTGTGGTTTTCTCTCTCTTTATGTCTGTTCCTTCTGTAAGTTGAGTCCAGTTCCAGCCTGTTCAATTATCTATAAACCATTCAACTTCATTTACAGACAACTGTATATTGTAGGAGAAAGTGAGGACTGCAGATGCTGGAGATCAGAGCTGAAAACTAGGATACCACAGCTACAAACTAAAATCACCTTCCCGGTCAGAATCAGATTCTTGCTCTGAAATTATGCAGATATCCCGGTAAATCCCTGTCTTTAAAAACAATTCTTTCTCATGGCAGGCCACAGATTGTAAAGGCACAAAAATAAAAGACATCTCACTTGCATTATTACGTTGAAGAGGTTACCTCAGGAAGATTTATTACCTGCTGTCTCTCTGGTGCTTTGCCCAAGCTCTGGTATGGTTCCTGTATTAGGCTCAATTGTCTCAGGAGGACTAGCTGTGAAAAATAATGAACAGAAGCATCCTTAGTGAACGTACTAGTACATGCACACAATTACTCAGGGTTTGAGAGTTGTGTTGCGGAGTCAGGAGAAAGTGAGGACTGCAGATGCAGGAGATCAGAGTCAACCAGTGTGGTGCTAGAAAAGCACAACCAGTCAGGCAACCTCCTCAGATGCTGTTCCAGCACCACACTCTTTGAGAGGGGAGAAGAGGAAATGGCCATATGATATTATGAGTATCGTTAGATCCAGTTAATGTCCAGTTCATATCCCACCAAGACAGGTGGTGGCATCTGAATTCAATTCAAATCCTAAACTAAATCTCAAAGTTGGCTACATTCATCCCAACAACAACTAGACTCCACACTCCAAGTTATTCTCCAGGCCTGAGGGGATGAGCTGTACTCTGCCATCAGACAGGCAATACCAATTTCAACAATCATACTCATGGCTGTGGAGAACAAGATCAATTCTTTTTTTATTCAAATGGTTGCGAATCTTTGGAATGTTCTACACCAGAAAAAGTTTCATCTTTGCATATTGTTATGAAGATGTGGGTGTACCTTTAAGAGAGTTAAAAGCAGCAGAACTACCGGACACAGCACCAAGTGTTCTCAATAAGGCAACAATGTAACACTGGGTTGAACAACTCGAGTAGTTCGTTGCTCAGATGCTCTGGAGTATAAGACTGGGGAAATTGATCAGTTGAGAGGAGAACTGCCACAGCCCTGCATGTAAACAGACTGCTTGAAAATAGCTCCCTCTTAAAAGTCCTTTTTCGATCAGAAACCTGTAATGCAGAAATTCCTAACAAGGAGAAAAGTAGACACAGGAAGATGGGAAGACAAGAACCTACAGCTGCCTGGGTTTGAGATAAAAATCACACAACACCAGGTTATAGTCCAACCGGTTTAATTGGAAGCACACTAGCTTTCGGAGCGACGCTCCTTCATCTGGTGATAGGATGAAGGAGCGTCGCTTTGAAAGCTAGTGTGCTTCCAATTAAACCTGTTGGACTACAACCTGGTGTTGTGTGATTTTTAACTTTGTATACCCCAGTCCAACACCGGCATCTCCAAATCATGGGTTTGAGATAAGAAGTGTGGTTTTTAAATCTTAATTGGGAGTTTTATTGGACTAGTATTATAGAAAGGAAGCTAAAAGATAGATTAGAGAATTAAGTTTTATATAGTGGTTAGTTAATTATTCTCTGTTCTACTTTAAGAAATAAAGTTGTTAATTTTTACTTTAAATAGTTCTTGGCCACTCAATTTTCACAGATTACTGCCAGGGATAAACCTTTTCTGTGCTGCTGGTTTACATTAACCAGGAGGGTTTACTCCATGTCATGGAAGCTCAGGTCCATGATCTGAACTGGTTTAAACAGATTTGAAGAGATTTGAGGGTACGAAAAATCCCAGCAGATTTAAGCACTTGCAGGTTTGTGTCCTAGATCTTTAAATAAAACACAGGTGTGAGACAATTTGTTCAATTTTGGTGACTTGTGGTTGATTAAATTAAAAGTGAGAGAAATGGCTCTTAAAATAGCTATAAAGAGGTTCTGGGATTTGAAGATGATTCTCAAATTTGCCAAGAAAATTTACAAGGAAAGGAAAAGGCCACACTTTTAGAATTAGCAAAGAAGTTAGATTTGGGTTTAACCAAGGACAAAGGTAAAGCTGAAATTGTCAGGGAATTACTCAAACACGGAGGTATGTCAGAGAAACAGACAAGCACAGGAGAGGTAGGAAAATATAAATTACAATTGAGGAAAATGGAGTTGGAAGATAAACAAAGGGAGAGAGACAGAGAGAAAGAAAGAGAGAAGTTGAATTGAGAAGTTGTGACTTAGTCAGCAAAGTCAAGTTAACAGGATGGAGATTAAAAGAGTATGTCACAGCTCTGCCACATTTTGATAAGAAAGATGTTGAAGCTTTTTTTAAATTTCATTTGAAAAATTGACGAGGCAGTTGGAGTAGTCTAAGATTTCTGGGTAATGCTTGTTCAGACTAAACTGGTAGGCAGAGCTAGTGAGGTATTTGCCGCATTGTCAGATTGTGTCACGAGATTGTGAAGAGGTGAAGCAGGCTATTTTGAGTGTTTATGAATTGGTATCAGACGCATATAGGCAGCTGTTCAGAAGCATAAAGACGGAACCAGGTCAGATTCATACTGAGTTCAAAAGAATTAAACATAGTCACTTTGATTGATGGGTGCATGCTTTAAAAATAATTAGGACTTTTGAGGCTCTAAGGGAGATTATCCTGCTGGAGGAGTTTAAAAGTTCACTTCCAGAGATAATATGAATTCATGTAGGGGAACAGAAAGTTCAGGAAGTGAGAAGGGTTGCTGGTGCATAAGACAAGCTTCCGACCAGGATTTTGTCCTGTGAGGGATAGAAGTTGGGAGAAGGGGCAATCCTACACTACTAAACCAAGAGTAGAGAGCACTGGTAATACTTTACCACAGGATAAAAAAAGAAGGCAGAAGAAGGTGAAAGGCCTCAGGTGTTTCCACTGTGGGACACGTAAAGACCCAGTGCTGGTCGTTAATGAAAGGCACTGTGGGGAATGATGTGGTAAAAGAAGCTAAGCCAGTGGAATTAGTGAAGGTAGTAAAGGAAACCCAAGAAAGGTTGAGGAGCTGCAGGAGAGTGCACAGCCTCGGCAGGGGATGGGGATGGAGTTAGTACCTGATCTCTATGAAGAATTCCTCTCTGTGGGTAAAGGGTACTCAGAAAGAACATGGAAGAAGGACAAAAAGTTGCAATTTTGAGAGATACAGGATCTAACCAGTCACTGCTAGGAAGGGATGTGCAAATATGTTCTCTTTTTGATCTGTTACCTTAGAGTGTGGTAATTTGTGGGATAAATGGACACAAATTTAGTGTTCCCCAATGAAAGATCAGGTTGAAGTGCCAACTCAAGACTGGGGAAGTAACAGTGGGAGTGATTGACAGAGTATCAGCTCCAGGAACCCAGTTTGTTCCTGGGAATGATCTGGCAGGATCCAAGGTGGGAGTGACACTCCTTGTTGTGGAGAAGCCCAAAGAAGACCAAGAAACTGAAGAGTTAAAACAGAAATATCCTGGAATTTTCCCAGACTGTGTAGTAACCAGATCCCACTATCATAAGTCACAGCACGAAGTGAAAAGTAAAGAGAAAGATGAAGGAGTTGAGGTTCAGTTGGCGGATACCCTGTTTAATGTAATGGTGCAGGAAAAACCTGAACAGGCAGAGGGTCAGACAGAAGTGTTTACTCCTGGAACGCTAAGAGACTTGTAACAGAAATACAAGACGATAAAACTTAGAACATAGAAGAATACAGCGCAGTACAGGCCCTTTGGCCCTCGATGTTGCGCCGATCCAAGCCCACCTAACCTACACTAGCCCACTATCCTCCATATGCCTATCCAATGCCCGCTTAAATGCCCATAAAGAGGGAGAGTCCACCACTGCTACTGGCAGGGCATTCCATGAACTCACGACTCGCTGAGTAAAGAACCTACCCCTAACATCTGTCCTATACCTACCCCCCTTAATTTAAAGCTATGCCCCCTCATAATAGCTGATTCCATACGTGGAAAAAGGTTCTCATGGTCAACCCTATCGAAACCCCTAATCATCTTGTACACCTCTATGAAGTCACCCCTAAACCTTCTTTTCTCCAATGAAAACAGCCCCAAGTGCCTCAGCCTTTCCTCATACGATCTTCCTACCATACCAGGCAACATCCTGGTAAACGTCCTCTGCACCCGTTCCAGTGCCTCCACATCCTTCCTATAGTATGGCGACCAAAACTGCACACAATACTCCAGATGCGGCCGCACCAGAGTCTTATACAACTGCAACATGACCTCAGGACTCCGGAACTCAATTCCTCTACCAATAAAAGCCAGTACGCCATATGCCTTCTTCACCGCACTATTTACCTGGGTGGCAACTTTCAGAGATCTGTGTACATGGACACCACGATCCCTCTGCTCATCCACACTACCAAGTATCCGACCATTAGCCCAGTACCTCATCTTTTTGTTACTCTTACCAAAGTGAATCACTTCACACTTACCTACATTGAACTCCATTTGCCACCTTTCTGCCCAGCCCTGCAGCTTATCTATATCCCGCTGTAACCTGCCACATCCTTCCTCACTGTCAACAACTCCACCGACTTTCGTATCATCCGCAAACTTGCTCACTCAACCTTCTAATCCCTCTTCCAGGTCATTTATAAAAATGACAAACAGCAATGGTCCCAAAACAGATCCTTGCAGAACACCGCTAGTAACAGCACTCCAAGATGAACTTTTACCATCAACTACTACCCTCTGTCTTCTTCCAGCCAGACAATTCCTAATCCAAACCTCCAACTCACCCTCAATGCCATACCTCCGTATTTTTTGCAGTAGCCTACCATGGGGAACCTTATCAAACGCCTTACTAAAATCCGTATACACCACATCTACCGCTTTCCCCTCGTCCACCTCCTTAGTCACCTTCTCAAAGAATTCAATAAGGTTTGTGAGGCACGACCTGCCCTTCACAAAACCATGCTGACTATCCTTGATCACATTATTCCTATCCAGATGTGCATAAATCCTATCCCTTACAATTCTCTCTAAGACTTTGCCCACAACAGAAGTGAGACTCACCAGCCTATAGTTACTAGGGTTATCCCTACTCCCCTTCCTGAACAAGGGAACCACATTTGCTATCCTCCAGTCTTCTGGCACTATTCCTGTCGACAACGAGGACATAAAAATCAAGGCCAATGGCTCTGCAATCTCCTCCCTTGCTTCCCAGAGAATCCTAGGATAAATGCCATCAGGCCTAGGGACTTATCTATTTTCACCCTTTCCAGAATTTCCAACACCTCTTCCCTACATACCTCAAAGCCATCCATTCTAATTAATTGTGATTCAGTACTCACATTGACAACAATGTCCTGTTCCTGATTGAATACTGACAAAAAGTATTCACTCAGCGTCTCCCCAATCTCTTCAGCCTCCACAAGCAACTTCTCACTACTATCCTTGACTGGACCTATTCCTACCCTAATCATTCTTTTATTCCTGACATACCTATAGAAAGCCTTAGAGTTTTCCCTAATCCTGCCAACTAAGGACCTTTCATGTCCCCTCCTTGCTGCTCTTAGCTCTCTCTTCAGGTCCTTCCTGGCTACCTTATAACTCTCAATCACCCCAATTGAACCTTCACGCCTCATCTTTACATAGGCTGCCCTCTTCCCTTTAACAAGGGATTCCAATTCCTTATTAAACCACGGCTCCCTCACACGACCCTTTCCTCCCTGCCTGACAGGTACATACTTATCAAGGACACTCAATAGTTGCTCCTTGAACAAGCTCCACATATCAATTGCGCCCCTCCCTTGAAGCCTACTTTTCCAAGCCACACATCCTAAGTCGTACCTCACTGCATCATAATTTCCCTGCCCCCAGCTATAACTCTTGCCCTGCAGTGCACACTTATCCCTCTCCATCACTAGAGTAAAAGTCACCGAATTGTGGTCGCTGTCCCCAAAGTGCTCACCCACCTCCAATTCTAACACCTGGCCTGGTTCGTTATCCAGAACCAAATCCAGTATGGCCTCACCTCTTGTTGGCCTATCTACATATTGTGTCAGGAAACCCTCCTGCACACATTGGACAAACACCGACCCATCTAACAAACTCGAGCTATAGCTTTCCCAGTCAATATCTGGAAAGTTAAAGCCCCCATAACAACCACCCTATTACTTTCACTCTTCTCCTGAATCATCCTCGCAATCCTTTCTTCTACGTCTCTAGGACTATTAGGAGGCCTGTAGAAAACTCCTAACAGGGTGACCTCACCTTTCCTATTCCTAACCTCAGCCCAAACTACCTCAGATGGCAAGTCCTCATCCATCGTCCTTTCCACCACTGTAATACTATCTTTGACAAGCAATGCCACACCTCCCCTTCTTTTACCCCCACCTCTGACCCTACTAAAACATTTAAACCCTGGAATCTGCAACAGCCAATCCTGTCCCTGTTCTACCCATGTCTCCATAATAGCCACAACATCGAAGTCCCAGGTACCAACCCACGCTGCAAGTTCACCTACCTTATTTCGTATACTTCTTGCATTGAAGTATACACACTTCAAGCCACTTTCCTGTTTACAGGCACCCTCCTTTGAGATTGATGCCATGTTCCTAACCTCCCTACACTCCAGGTCCTGCACCCTAAAGCTACAGTCTAGGTTCCCATGCCCCTGCAGAGTTAGTTTAACCCCCCCAAAAGAGCACTAGCAAACCTCCCCCCAAGGATACTAGTGGATATATAAAAGCTATATATGTGGATGCATACTCTGAAAAGGAGGCAGAGAATATTCCAGAGGGCTATTATCTGAAAGATAGAATCCTATGATGGAAATGGAGACCACGGCAGGTTAGTGCAGAGGAGAAATGGACTGAAGTGCACCAGATTGTGTTACCGGTGGCATACAGACAGGAGGAGTTACGGGTAGCACATGAACTACCTGTAGGAGGTCACCGAGGGGTATGAAATACTCAGGCTAAGGTACAGAAACATTTCTATTGGTCTGGAATGCACAAGGACGTGGTTAACCTTTGCCGTATGTGTCATACATGCCAAATGGTAGGTAAGCCACAGGCGGTAATAAAACCAGCACCTTTGTTACCAATTCCCGTATTTGAAGGACCTTTCACATGGGTTATGATTGATTGTGTCGGTCCCCTCCCGGGAACTAAAACTGGGAACCAGTACTTGTTCACCATAATGGATGTGTCACCCAGATTTCCGGAGGCAATTCCATCACAGAGTATCCAGGCAAAAAGGGTGGGAGAGGAGTTAGTAGCTTTCTTCACACGGTATGGGCTACCCAAAGAGATTCAGACAGACCAAGGGTCAGATTTTACTGCTGGGCTGTTTAAGGAGGTTATAGATAGCTTAGGTATACAGCACTTTAAATCCAGTGTGTACCATCCTGAATCCCAGGGAGCTTTAGAAAGGTGACATCAGGCCTTGAAGACCATGCTGAGAGCATACTGTCAGGATTACCTGAATGACTGGGATAAAGATATCCCATTCGTATTGTTTGCCATTAGAGATGCCCCAAATGAATCTACTCAGTTCACTCCGAGTTAATATTCAGGCATGAAGTGAGAAGCCCTTTAAAATTAATTAAAGAAAAATTGACAGGACCAAAGTTGGAGATCTCTCACTTAGATCATGTATCGGAGGTGAGGGAGAGATTAAATCGAGTAGGTGAGTTAGCTAAACAGCACCTAAAAAGGACACAGTGTAGAATGAAGCAGGTGACAGACAAAAACTCTGAGACTCGGACATTTTCCTGAGGGGATAACATGTTAGTACTATTACCAATGATAGGAGATCCCTTCAAAGCCAGGTTTAGCGGTCCGTATCAAATTAAGAAAAGGTTGAGTTAGGTGGACTATCTAGTAAAGATGCCAGATGGGAAAAACCTTTATGGGTATGTCTTGTGAACATGTTGAAACCGTATGATATTGGAGAGAAAGAACTGGAGAAACAGGTGCTAGATACTGCCCTGCGGAGTGAGGAATAAATTCCAGATGATGTGGATTTTGATTTGCCTCAAAATAGATTTTAAAAAATGAAGAAGTCCTTGAGGAGTGGGATAGGTTAGTAAGCTATCTGTCTCAGGAGCATGGAACGGAGTTGAAAGGTTTGTTACTGCAGTATAAGGACATATGTAAGAATCAGGTGGGGAGGAGTAATACAATTGTACATGAAGTAGATGTAGAGAATACTGCTCCAATAAAACAACACCCCTGTCGGCTTAATCCTTTCAAAGCCAGACAGGTCCAGGTGGAGGTGGAGGCCATGCTCGACAAGGACATCATCGAACCAAACCAGAGTCAGTGGAGTTCGCTGATTGTCTTAGTTACCAAACCGGACGAGACTCAACGAATCTGTGTGGATTATTGGAAGGTCAACACCGTCACAAAATCGGATTCATGTCCAGTTCCTAGATTGGAGGACTGTATCGAGAAACTCGGACAAGCCAGTTATATCACCAAGTTGGCATTAATGCGTGGTTACTGGCAGGTACCTGTATCAGAGACGGTGAAAGAAATTTCTGCGTTTGTAACCCCAAATGGGGTTTAAAGTGATGCCCTCTGGAAAGAACAATGTACCTGCCACATTCCAAAGACTCATGAACACAGCTGTGGCTGGGGTTATCAAACTGTACAGTCTATTTGGACAATGTAGTGATCTTTAATAAGTCCTGGAAAGATCACTTGGTACAGTTAGCAGAGATCTTTGGAAAACTATGAGAAGCAAAACTGGTGATAAACTTAAATAAAATGGAATTCGTGAAAGCAGAGGTGGTGTACTTGGGACATAACTTTGGCCATGGAAGGTTGACCCCCATGGAATGCAAAAATGAAGGCCATCGAGGAATTTCCACAACCAACCTCGAAGAAAAAGGTGCTTCATTTCTTAGGACTCAGCAGATTCTCTCGGAAGTTTGTTCCAAACGTCAGCAGTGTAGGGGCACCATTACCCGATTTGCTGAAGAAGGACACAACGTTTCGGTGGACAGAACCATGCCAGGAGGCATTCCAACATTTGAAATCAATATTAACCACCAAACCAGTTTTAGCTACACCAAACTTTTCAAAACCTTTTAAAGTCGCCATTGATGGTCGTGACATTGGAGTTGAAGCTGTACTCCTTCAGGAAGATGAGGATGGGACTGAACTGCCAGTTGGTTACTTTTCGAAGAGGAAATACTCCACGATCGAAAAGGAACTACTGAGCTTGGTACTGGCCTTACTGCAATTTAATGTGTATGTCATGAACAAGGTGTCAGAGATGATTGTGTACACGGATCACAATCCGCTTACATTCTCAGAACATTTTAAAGACTGCTTGAAAATAGCTCTCTTAGAAGTACCTTTTTGATCAGTAACCTGTAATGCAAAGATTCCTAACAAGGAGAAAAGAAGACACAAGAAGATCCAAAGACAAAAACCTACAGCTGCCTGGTTTTGAGATAAGAAGTGGTGTTTTTTTTGTAAATTTTAACTGGGAGTTTTATCGGATTAGAATTAGAAGGTAAGAGGTAGGTTGGAGAAAGAAATTGTAAATAGTGGTTAGTTAATTATTCTCTGTTATACTTTAAGAAATAAAGTTGTTAATTTTTACTTTAAATCGTTCTTGGCCATTCGATATTTACAGATTTCTGCATGGGATAAGTCTTTTATGTGTTGCTGTTTTTAAATTGAGCAGGAGGGTTTACCCCGTGCCGTAACAATATGTTTCAGGTGGAGGTTGAATTTTTGTTTAACATCAGTGGTGTGAAGGCTGACATGCCTTGTGTGGATAAAAGTGAATTTTTCGATCAGAGATGGAGTAGCAGACTCAATGTTGTACATTACCTGTTCCTGTTCCCATTTCCTAGCCCCCTTATTCCACTGTCCCCTCCCAATACTAAATTGCTGTTTCTTCCCCTCCCTGATTTGAATGGCTCCCTGTACCAAGGCGCTGTGGTCAGTTTGTTTCCCCTCTCATTGTGGGGGATGCTGGTGTAGATAGCTGACACGTCCATTGTGACGAGGAACATTCCGGATTCGACTGGTTCGTAGGTGCTGAGTTTCTGGAAGAACCCGTAGTATGATGACAGAAGCGGGGGCTCCCCTGTACAATGGGTTTCAAAATGCCTTCAACATAGCCAGAGAGGTTCTAACACAGAGTCCCATTGCCTGATACGATGGGACATCCTGGTGTATTGGCTTTGTGTATTGTTGGAAGGCAGTAGAAGTTGCCTACACGAGAAATATGTGGGATGAGAGGGCTCGTAGGGAACCCTGAAGGACTGGATCCACAGTCCTGATCAATGTGTTTAGTTCACGGGTGTGTTCATTGGTCGGATCAGCCGGACCCCTTTACAGTCACACACAGACATATACACTCTCTCTCACAGACACTCACAGACCCCACCCCAGACACGCACACACAGATATACACTCTCTCACAGACACTCACCCCCCCCACCCCAGACACACACACACGTACACCTCTCTCTCACAGACACTCACATCCCCCACCCCAGACACACACACACACAAATGTACACTCTCTCTCACAGACCCCACCCCAGACACACACACACATATACACTCTCTCTCACAGACACTCACATCCCCCACCCCAGACACACACACACACAAATGTACAGTCTCTCTCACAGACACTCACAGACCCCACCGCAGACACACACACACATATACACTCTCTCTCACAGACACTCACAGACCCCACCCCAGAAACACACACACACAAATGTACACTCTCTCTCACAGACACTCACAGACCCCACCCCAGACACACACACACATATACACTCTCTCTCACAGACACTCACATCCCCCACCCCAGAAACACACACACACATGTACACTCTCTCACAGACACTCACACCCCCCACCCCAGAAACACACACACACGTACACTCTCCCTCACAGACACTCACAGACCCCACACCAGAAACACACACACACATGTACACTCTCTCTCACAGACACTCACAGACCCCACCCCAGAAACACACACACACATGTACACCCTCTCTCACAGACACTCACAGACCCCACCCCAGACACACACACACACACACATATACACTCTCTCTCACAGACACTCACAGCCCCCACCCCAGACACACACACACATATACACTCTCTCTCACAGGCACTCACAGCCCCCACCCCAGACACACACAACACACACACACATACACTCTCTCTCACAGACACTCACAGCCCCCACCCCAGACACACACACACACATGTACACTCTCTCACAAACACTCACAGCCCCCACCACAGACACACACATATATACACTCTCTCGCACAGACACTCACATCCCCCACCCCAGACACACACACACATATACACTCTCTCTCACAGACACTCACACCCTCCACCTCAGACACACACACACGTACACTCTCTCTCACAGACACTCACACGCCCCCACCCCAGACACACAGACATATACACTCTCTTTTACAGACACTCACAGCCCCCACCCCAGACACACACAGACACACATATATACACTCTCTCTCACAGACACTCACAGCCCCCACCCCAGACACACACACAAACATGTACACTCTCTCACAAACACTCACAGCCCGCACTCCAGACACACATACACACATATGCACCCTCTCTCACAGACACTCACAGCACCCACCCAGACACACACACACATATACACTCTCTCTCACAGACACTCATATCCCCCACCCCAGACACACACACACATATACACTCTCTCTCACAGACACTCACATCCCCCACCCCAGACACACACACACATATACACTCTCTCTCACAGACACTCACACCTCCCACCCCACACACACACATACACACTCTCTCTCACAGACATTCACACATCCCCCACCCCAGACACACACACACATATACACTCTCTCTCACAGACACGCACACGCCCCACCCCAGACACACACACATATACACTTTCTCTCACAGACACTCACATCCCCCACCCCAGACACACACACACATATACAATCTTTCTCACTGACACTCACACCCCCCACCCCAGACACACACACACATATACACACTCTCTCACAGACACTCACACGCCCCACCCCAGACACACACACACACATACACTCTCTCTCACAGACACTCACACCCCCCACCCGAGACACGCACATACACACACACACATATACACTCTCTCTCACAGACACTCACACCTCCCACCCGAGACACGCACATACACACACACACATATACACTCTGTCTCACAGACACTCACACCCCGCCCCAGACACACACACACATATACACTCTCTCTCACAGACACTCACATCCCCCACCCCAGACACATACACACATATACATTCTCTCTCACAGACACTCACACGCCCCACCCCAGACACACACACACATATACACTCTCTCTCACAGACACTCACACCCCACACCCCAGACACACACACACACACACACGTACACTTTCTCTCACAGACACTCACACCCCACACCACAGACACACTCACACACATGTACACTCTCTCTCACAGACACTCACAGCCCCCACCCCAGACACACACACACACATACAGTCTCTCACAGACACTCACACCCCCCACCCCAGACACGCACACACAGATATACACTCTCTCACAGACACTCACACACCCCACCCCAGACACACACACACATATACACTCTCTCTCACTGACACTCACACCCCCATCCCAGACACACACACATATACACTCTCTCTGACAGACACTCACACCCCCCACCTAATACACACACACAAACACACACACATATACACTCTCTCTCACAGACACTCACATCCCCCACCACAGACACACACTCACACACACTCTCTCTCACAGACACTCACACCACCCACCCAGACACACACACACATATACACTCTCTCTCACAGACACTCATATCCCCCACCCCAGACACACACACACATATACACTCTCTCTCACAGACACTCACATCCCCCACCCCAGACACACACACACATATACACTCTCTCTCACAGACACTCACACCTCCCACCCCACACACACATACACACTCTCTCTCACAGACATTCACACATCCCCCACCCCAGACACACACACACATATACACTCTCTCTCACAGACACGCACACGCCCCACCCCAGACACACACACATATACACTTTCTCTCACAGACACTCACATCCCCCACCCCAGACACACACACACATATACAATCTTTCTCACTGACACTCACACCCCCCATCCCAGACACACACACACATATACACACTCTCTCACAGACACTCACACGCCCCACCCCAGACACACACACACACATACACTCTCTCTCACAGACACTCACACCCCCCATCCCACACACACACACACATATACACTCTCTCTCACAGACACTCACACCTCCCACCCCAGACATGCACATACACACACACACATATACACTCTGTCTCACAGACACTCACACCCCCCACCCCAGACACACACACACATATACACTCTCTCTCACAGACACTCACATCCCCCACCCCAGACACATACACACATATACATTCTCTCTCACAGACACTCACACGCCCCACCCCAGACACACACACACATATACACTCTCTCTCACAGACACTCACACCCCACACCCCAGACACACACACACACACACGTACACTTTCTCTCACAGACACTCACACCCCCCACCCCAGACACACTCACACACATGTACACTCTCTCTCACAGACACTCACAGCCCCCACCCCAGACACACACACACACGTACAGTCTCTCACAGACACTCACACCCCCCACCCCAGACACGCACACACAGATATACACTCTCTCACAGACACTCACACACCCCACCCCAGACACACACACACATATACACTCTCTCTCACTGACACTCACACCCCCATCCCAGACACACACACATATACACTCTCTCTGACAGACACTCACACCCCCCACCTAATACACACACACAAACACACACACATATACACTCTCTCTCACAGACACTCACATCCCCCACCACAGACACACACTCACATACACTCTCTCTCACAGACACTCACACCACCCACCCAGACACACACACACATATACAATCTCTCTCACAGACACTCACACCCCCCACCCAGACAAACACATACACACTCACACATATACACTCTCTCTCACAGACACTCACATCCCCCACCCCAGACACACACACACATATACACCCTCCCTCACAGACACTCACACCCCACACCCTAGACACACACACACAGATATACACTCCCTCACAGACACTCACACCCCCCACTCCAGACACACACACATATACACTCTCTCTCACCGACACTCACATCCCCCACCCCAGACACATACACAAATATACACTCTCTCTCACAGACACTCACACCCCCCACCCCAGACACACACACACATATACTATCTTTCTCACAAACAATCACACCCCCACCCTAGACACACACACATATACACTCTCTCTCACAGACACTCACAGCCCCCACCCCAGACACACACACACATATACACTCTCTCACAGACACTCACATCCCCCACCCCAGACACACACACACACAAATGTACACTCTCTCTCACAGACACTCACACCCCCCACCCCAGACACACACACACATATACATTCTTTCTCACAGACAATCACACCCCCAACCCCAGACACACACACATATACACTGTCTCTCACAGACACTCACAGCCCCCACCCCAGACACACACAACACACACACATACACTCTCTCTCACAGACACTCACAGCCCCCACCCCAGACACACACACACACATGTACACTCTCACAAACACTCACAGCCCCCACCACAGACACACACATATACACTCTCTCTCACAGACACTCACATCCCCCACCCCAGACACACACACACACATATACACTGTCTCTCACAGACACTCACACCCTCCACCTCAGACACACACACACACGTACACTCTCTCTCACAGACACTCACACGCCCCCACCCCAGACACACACACATATACACTCTCTCTCACAGACACTCACAGCCCCCACCCCAGACACACACACAAACATGTACACTCTCTCACAAACACTCACAGCCCGCACTCCAGACACACATACACACATATGCACCCTCTCTCACAGACACTCACAGCCCCCAGCATAGACACACACACATATACACTCTCTCTCACAGACACTCACATCCCCCACCCCAGACACACACACACATATACACTCTCTCTCACAGACACTCACATCCCCCACCCCAGACATACACACACATATACACTCTCTCTCACAGACACTCACACCTCCCACCCCACACACACACATACACACTCTCTCTCACAGACACTCACACATCCCCCACCCCAGACACACACACACATATACACTCTCTCTCACAGACACGCACACGCCCCACCCCAGACACACACACATACACACTTTCTCTCACAGACACTCACAACCCCCACCCCAGACACACACACATATACACTCTCTCTCACAGACACTCACACCCCCCATCCCACACACACACACACATATACACTCTCTCTCACAGACACTCACATCCCCCACCACAGACCCACACTCACATACACTCTCTCTCACAGACACTCACACCACCCACCCAGACACACACACACATATACAATCTCTCTCACAAACACTCACACACCCCACCCAGACACACACATACACACTCACACATATACACTCTCTCTCACAGACACCCACATCCCCCACCACAGACACACACACACATATACACCCTCCCTCACAGACACTCACACCCCCCACCCCAGACACACACACACATATACACTCTCTCTCACAGACACTCACATCCCCCACCCCAGACACATACACACATATACATTCTCTCTCACAGACACTCACACGCCCCACCCCAGACACACACACACATATACACTCTCTCTCACAGACACTCACACCCCACACCCCACACCCCAGACACACAAACACACACACGTACACTTTCTCTCACAGACACTCACACCCCCCACCCCAGACACACTCACACACATGTACACTCTCTCTCACAGACACTCACACCCACCACCCCAGACACACACACACGTACAGTCTCTCACAGACACTCACACCCCCCACCCCAGACACGCACACACAGATATACACTCTCTCACAGACACTCACACACCCCACCCCAGACACACACACACATATACACTCTCTCTCACTGACACTCACACCCCCCATCCCAGACACACACACATATACAGTCTCTCTGACAGACACTCACACCCCCCACCTCATACACACACACACATATACACTCTCTCTCACAGACACTCACATCCCCCACCACAGACACACATCACATACACTCTCTCTCACAGACACTCACACCACCCACCCAGACACACACACACATATACAATCTCTCTCACAAACACTCACACACCCCACCCAGACACACACATACACACTCACACATATACACTCTCTCTCACAGACACCCACATCCCCCACCACAGACACACACACACATATACACCCTCCCTCACAGACACTCACATCCCCCACCCCAGACACACACACACACACATACACCCTCCCTCACAGACACTCACACCCCACACCCTAGACACACACACACAGATATACACTCTCTCACAGACACTCACACCCCCCACTCCAGACACACACACATATACACTCTCTCTCACAGACACTCACATCCCCCACCCCAGACACATACACAAATATACACTCTCTCTCACAGACACTCACACCCCCCACCCCAGACACACACACACATATACATTCTTTCTCACAGACAATCACACCCCCCACCCCAGACACACACACAGACGTACACCTCTCTCTCACAGACACTCACACACCCCCACCCCAGACACACACATACACACACACACATATACACTCTCTCTCACAGACACCCACATCCCCCACCAGACACACACACACATATACACTCTCTCTCACAGACACTCACATCACCCACCCCAGACACACACACACATATACACTCTCTCTCACAGACACTCACATCCCCCACCCGAGACACACACACACATATACACTCTGTCTCACAGACACTCACAGCCCCCACCCCAGACACACACACACACATATGTACACCTCTCTCTCACAGACACTCACACACCCCCACCCCAGACACACACACGTATACCACTCTCTCACAGACACTCACACCCCCCACCCCAGACACACACACGTATACCTCTCTCTCACAGACACTCACACCCTCCACCCCAGACACACACACACATGAACACTCTGTCTCACAGACACTCACACCCCTGACCCCAGACACACACACACATATACACTCTCTCTCACAGACACTCACACCCCACACCCCAGACACACACACACACACACGTACACTTTCTCTCACAGACACTCACACCCCCCACCCCAGACACACTCACACACATGTACACTCTCTCTCACAGACACTCACAGCCCCCACCCCAGACACACACACACACGTACAGTCTCTCACAGACACTCACACCCCCCACCCCAGACACGCACACACAGATATACACTCTCTCACAGACACTCACACACCCCACCCCAGACACACACACACATATACACTCTCTCTCACTGACACTCACACCCCCATCCCAGACACACACACATATACACTCTCTCTGACAGACACTCACACCCCCCACCTAATACACACACACAAACACACACACATATACACTCTCTCTCACAGACACTCACATCCCCCACCACAGACACACACTCACATACACTCTCTCTCACAGACACTCACACCACCCACCCAGACACACACACACATATACAATCTCTCTCACAGACACTCACACCCCCCACCCAGACAAACACATACACACTCACACATATACACTCTCTCTCACAGACACTCACATCCCCCACCCCAGACACACACACACATATACACCCTCCCTCACAGACACTCACACCCCACACCCTAGACACACACACACAGATATACACTCCCTCACAGACACTCACACCCCCCACTCCAGACACACACACATATACACTCTCTCTCACCGACACTCACATCCCCCACCCCAGACACATACACAAATATACACTCTCTCTCACAGACACTCACACCCCCCACCCCAGACACACACACACATATACTATCTTTCTCACAAACAATCACACCCCCACCCTAGACACACACACATATACACTCTCTCTCACAGACACTCACAGCCCCCACCCCAGACACACACACACATATACACTCTCTCACAGACACTCACATCCCCCACCCCAGACACACACACACACAAATGTACACTCTCTCTCACAGACACTCACACCCCCCACCCCAGACACACACACACATATACATTCTTTCTCACAGACAATCACACCCCCAACCCCAGACACACACACATATACACTGTCTCTCACAGACACTCACAGCCCCCACCCCAGACACACACATACACTCTCTCTCACAGACACTCACAGCCCCCACCCCAGACACACACACACACATGTACACTCTCACAAACACTCACAGCCCCCACCACAGACACACACATATACACTCTCTCTCACAGACACTCACATCCCCCACCCCAGACACACACACACACATATACACTGTCTCTCACAGACACTCACACCCTCCACCTCAGACACACACACACACGTACACTCTCTCTCACAGACACTCACACGCCCCCACCCCAGACACACACACATATACACTCTCTCTCACAGACACTCACAGCCCCCACCCCAGACACACACACAAACATGTACACTCTCTCACAAACACTCACAGCCCGCACTCCAGACACACATACACACATATGCACCCTCTCTCACAGACACTCACAGCCCCCAGCATAGACACACACACATATACACTCTCTCTCACAGACACTCACATCCCCCACCCCAGACACACACACACATATACACTCTCTCTCACAGACACTCACATCCCCCACCCCAGACATACACACACATATACACTCTCTCTCACAGACACTCACACCTCCCACCCCACACACACACATACACACTCTCTCTCACAGACACTCACACATCCCCCACCCCAGACACACACACACATATACACTCTCTCTCACAGACACGCACACGCCCCACCCCAGACACACACACATACACACTTTCTCTCACAGACACTCACAACCCCCACCCCAGACACACACACATATACACACTCTCTCACAGACACTCACACGCCTCACCCCAGACACACACACACACATACACTCTCTCTCACAGACACTCACACCCCCCATCCCACACACACACACACATATACACTCTCTCTCACAGACACTCACATCCCCCACCACAGACCCACACTCACATACACTCTCTCTCACAGACACTCACACCACCCACCCAGACACACACACACATATACAATCTCTCTCACAAACACTCACACACCCCACCCAGACACACACATACACACTCACACATATACACTCTCTCTCACAGACACCCACATCCCCCACCACAGACACACACACACATATACACCCTCCCTCACAGACACTCACACCCCCCACCCCAGACACACACACACATATACACTCTCTCTCACAGACACTCACATCCCCCACCCCAGACACATACACACATATACATTCTCTCTCACAGACACTCACACGCCCCACCCCAGACACACACACACATATACACTCTCTCTCACAGACACTCACACCCCACACCCCACACCCCAGACACACAAACACACACACGTACACTTTCTCTCACAGACACTCACACCCCCCACCCCAGACACACACACACATGTACACTCTCTCTCACAGACACTCACACCCACCACCCCAGACACACACACACGTACAGTCTCTCACAGACACTCACACCCCCCACCCCAGACACGCACACACAGATATACACTCTCTCACAGACACTCACACACCCCACCCCAGACACACACACACATATACACTCTCTCTCACTGACACTCACACCCCCCATCCCAGACACACACACATATACAGTCTCTCTGACAGACACTCACACCCCCCACCTCATACACACACACACATATACACTCTCTCTCACAGACACTCACATCCCCCACCACAGACACACATCACATACACTCTCTCTCACAGACACTCACACCACCCACCCAGACACACACACACATATACAATCTCTCTCACAAACACTCACACACCCCACCCAGACACACACATACACACTCACACATATACACTCTCTCTCACAGACACCCACATCCCCCACCACAGACACACACACACATATACACCCTCCCTCACAGACACTCACATCCCCCACCCCAGACACACACACACACACATACACCCTCCCTCACAGACACTCACACCCCACACCCTAGACACACACACACAGATATACACTCTCTCACAGACACTCACACCCCCCACTCCAGACACACACACATATACACTCTCTCTCACAGACACTCACATCCCCCACCCCAGACACATACACAAATATACACTCTCTCTCACAGACACTCACACCCCCCACCCCAGACACACACACACATATACATTCTTTCTCACAGACAATCACACCCCCCACCCCAGACACACACACAGACGTACACCTCTCTCTCACAGACACTCACACACCCCCACCCCAGACACACACATACACACACACACATATACACTCTCTCTCACAGACACCCACATCCCCCACCAGACACACACACACATATACACTCTCTCTCACAGACACTCACATCACCCACCCCAGACACACACACACATATACACTCTCTCTCAGAGACACTCACATCCCCCACCCGAGACACACACACACATATACACTCTGTCTCACAGACACTCACAGCCCCCACCCCAGACACACACACACACATATGTACACCTCTCTCTCACAGACACTCACACACCCCCACCCCAGACACACACACGTATACCACTCTCTCACAGACACTCACACCCCCCACCCCAGACACACACACGTATACCTCTCTCTCACAGACACTCACACCCTCCACCCCAGACACACACACACATGAACACTCTGTCTCACAGACACTCACACCCCTGACCCCAGACACGCACACACATACACTCTCTCTCAGACACTCACAGCCCGCACCCCAGACACACACACACACACTTACAGTCTCTCACAGACACTCACACCCCCCACCCCAGACACACACACACAGATATACACTCTTCTCTCACAGACACTCACACCCACCACCCAAGACACACACACACATGTACAATCTCTCTCACAGACACTCACACCCCCCACCCCAGACACACACACACAGATATACACTCTTCTCTCACAGACACTCACACCCACCACCCAAGACACACACACACATGTACACTCTCTCTCATAGACACTCGCACCTCCCACCCCAGACACACACACATGCACACTCTCTCTCACAGACACTCACACCCCCCACTCCAGACACGCACACACAGATATACACTCTCTCACAGACACTCACACACCCCACCCCAGACACACACACATATACACTCTCTCTGACAGACACTCACACCCCCCATCTCATACACACACACATATACACTCTCTCTCACAGACACTCACATCCCCCACCACAGACACATACACTCTCTCTCACAGACACTCACACCACCCACCCAGACACACACACACATATACAATCTCTCTCACAGACACTCACACCCCCCACCCAGACACACACATACACACTCACACATATACACTCTCTCTCACAGACACCCACATCCCCCACCACAGACACACACACACATATACACCCTCTCTCACAGACACTCACATCCCCCACCCCAGACACACACACACATATACACTCTCTCTCACAGACACTCACACCCCCCACCCCAGACACACACACACATATACACTCTCTCTCACAGACACTCACACACCCCACCCCAGACACACTCACACATATACACTCTCTCTCACAGACACCCACATCCCCCACCACAGACACACACACACATATACACCCTCTCTCACAGACACTCACATCCCCCACCCCAGACACACACACACACATATACACCCTCTCTCACAGACACTCACATCCCCCACCCCAGACACACACACACATATACACTCTCTCTCACAGACACTCACATCCCCCACCCCAGACACACACACACATATACACTCTCTCTCACAGACAGTCACACCCCCCACCCCAGACACATACACAAATATACACTCTCTCTCACAGACACTCACACCCCCCACCCCAGACACACACACACATATACACTCTTTCTCACAGATAATCACACCCCCCACCCCAGACACACACACAGACGTACACCTCTCTCTCACAGACACTCACACACCCCCACCCCAGACACACACATACACACACACACATATACACTCTCTCTCACAGACACCCACATCCCCCACCAGATACACACACACATATACACTCTCTCTCACAGACACTCACATCCCCCATCCCAGACACACACACACATATACACTCTCTCTCACAGACACTCACATCCCCCACCCCAGACACATACACACTTATACTCTCCCTCTCACAGACACTCACACCCCCCACCCGAGACACACACACACATATACACTCTGTCTCACAGACACTCACACCCCCCACCCCAGACACACACACACATGTACACCTCTCTCTCACAGACACTCACACACCCCCACCCCAGACACACACACACACACTTACATTCTCTCTCACAGACACTCACACCCCCCACCCCAGACACACACACGTATACCTCTCTCTCACAGACACTCACACGCCCCACCCCAGACACACACACACGTACACTCTCTCTCACAGATACTCACACCCCCCACCCCAGACACACACACACATGAACACTCTGTCTCACAGACACTCACACCCCTCACCCCAGACACGCACACACATACTCTCTCTCTCACAGACACTCACAGCCCGCACCCCAGACACACACACACACTTACAGTCCCCCACAGACACTCACACCCCCCACCCCAGACACACACACAGATATACACTCTTCTCTCACAGACACTCACACCCACCACCCAAGACACACACACACACATGTACACTCTCTCTCACAGACACTCACACCCCCCACCCCAGACACACACGCAAACACGTACACTCTCTTTGATACTCACACCCCCCACCCCAGACACACACACACACACACACACACACACGTACACTCTCTCTCATAGACACTCACACCCCCCACCCCAGACACACACACACATACACACTCTCTCTCACAGACACTCACAACCCCCACCCCAGACACACACACACATATACACTCTCTCTCACAGACACTCACACCCCCCACCCCAGACACACACACACATGAACACTCTGTCTCACAGACACTCACACCCCTCACCTCAGACACGCACACAAACACTCTCTCTCACAGACACTCACAGCCCGCTCCCCAGACACACACACACATATACTCTCTTTGACACTCACACTCCCCACCCCAGACACACACACACACACACACACACACCTACTTATACACTCTCTCTCACAGACACTCACACCCCTCACCCCAGACACACATGTACACTTTCTCACAGACACTCGCACCCCGCACCCAGACACACACACACACGTACACTCTCTCTCATAGACACTCGCACCCCCCACCCCAGACACACACACACACATACACACTCTCTCACAGGCACTCACACCCCCCACCCCAGAAACACACACGCACATATACACTCTCTCTCACAGACACTCACACCCCCCACCCCAGACACACACACATGTACACTCTCTCTCACAGACACTCACACCCCCCACCCCAGACACACACACATGTACACTCTCTCTCACAGACACTCACAGCCGCCACGCCTGACACACACACACATAAACGTACACTCTTTCTCACAGACACTCACACCCCCCACCCCAGAAACACACACACATATACGCTCTCTCACAGACACTCACACCCCCCACCCCAGACACACACACATATACACTCTTTCTCACAGACACTCACACCCCCCACCCCAGACACACACACACACATACACGTACACTCTCTGTCACAGACACTCACACCCCCCATGCCAGACACACACACACACACATGTACACTCTCTCTCACAGACACTCCCTCCCTCCACCCCAGACACACACACACACATACACACTCTCTTTGACACTCACACCCCCCACCCCAGACACACACACACATGTACACTCTCTCTCACAGACACTCACACCCCCCACCCCAGACACACACACACATACACCTCTCTCTCACAGACACTCACACCCCCCCACCCCAGACACTCAAACACACACACATACACCTCTCTCTCACAGACACTCACACCCCCCACCCCAGACACACACACACACACACATACACATCTCTCTCACAGACACTCACACCTCCCATCCCAGACACACACAAACACACACACATATACACTCTCTCTCACAGACACTCACACCCCCCACCCCAGACACACACACATGTACACTCTCTCTCACAGACACTCACACCCCCCACCCCAGACACACACACACACATACACCTCTCTCTCACAGACACTCACATCTCCCATCCCAGACACACACAAACACACACACATATACACTCTCTCTCACAGACACTCACACCCCCCACCCCAGACACACACACACACATGTTCAGTCTCTCTGACACTTACACCCCCCACCCCAGACACACACAAACGTACACTCTCTCACACAGAAACTCACAACCCCCACCCCAGACACACACACATACATGTACACTCTCTCTCACAGACACTCACAGCCGCCACCCCTGACACACACACACATAAACGTACACTCTCTCTCACAGACACTCACACCCCCCACCCCAGACACACACACATATACACTCTCTCTCACAGACACTCACAGCCGCCACCCCTGACACACACACATAACCGTACACTCTTTCTCACAGACACTCACACCCCCCACCCCAGACACACACACACATATACACTCTCTCTCAGAGACACTCACACCCCCCACCCCAGACACACACACACATATACACTCTCTCTCACAGACACTCACACCCCCCACCCCAGACACACACACAAACACACACACATATACACTCTCTCTCACAGACACTCACACCCCCCACCCCAGACACACACACATACATATACACTCTCTCTCACAGACACTCACACCCCCCACCCCAGACACACACATACACACATACATATACACTCTCTCTCACAGACACTCACAACCCCCACCCCAGATACACACGCACATGTACACTCTCTCTCACAGACACACACACCCCCCACCCCAGACATACACACACATACACTCTCTCTCACAGGCACTCACACCCCCCACCCCAGACACACACACACAAACACACACATGTACAGTCTCTCACAGACACTCAAACCCCCCACCCCAGACACACACACACGTGTACACTCTCTCACAGACACTCACACCCCCCACCCCAGACACACACACACACACACACATACACACGTACACTCTCTCTCACAGACACTCACACCCCCCACCCCAGACACACACACACATACACACGTACACTCTCTCTCACAGACACTCACACCCCCCACCCCAGACACACACACACACACACACGTACAGTCTCTCACAGACACTCACACCCCACACCCCAGACACACACACAAACACACACACATATACACCCTCTCTCACAGACACTCACACCCCCCACCCCAGACACACACACACACATGTACACTCTCTCTCACAGACACTCACACCCCCCACCCCAGACACACACGCACACACACACATATACACTCTCTCTCACAGACACTCACACCCCCCACCCCAGACACACACACATACACACACATGTTCAGTCACTCTGACACTTACACCCCCCACCCCAGACACACACAAACGTACACTCTCTCACACAGAAACTCACAACCCCCACCCCAGACACACACACATACATGTACACTCTCTCTCACAGACACTCACAGCCGCCACCCCTGACACACACACACATAAACGTACACTCTTTCTCACAGACACTCACACCCCCGACCCCAGAAACACACACACACATATACACTCTCTCTCACAGACACTCACACCCCCCACCCCAGACACACACACATATACACTCTCTCTCACAGACACTCACATCCCCCACCCCAGACACATACACACTTATACTCTCCCTCTCACAGACACTCACACCCCCCACCCGAGACACACACACACATATACACTCTGTCTCACAGACACTCACACCCCCCACCCCAGACACACACACACATGTACACCTCTCTCTCACAGACACTCACACACCCCCACCCCAGACACACACACACACACTTACATTCTCTCTCACAGACACTCACACCCCCCACCCCAGACACACACACGTATACCTCTCTCTCACAGACACTCACACGCCCCACCCCAGACACACACACACGTACACTCTCTCTCACAGATACTCACACCCCCCACCCCAGACACACACACACATGAACACTCTGTCTCACAGACACTCACACCCCTCACCCCAGACACGCACACACATACTCTCTCTCTCACAGACACTCACAGCCCGCACCCCAGACACACACACACACTTACAGTCCCCCACAGACACTCACACCCCCCACCCCAGACACACACACAGATATACACTCTTCTCTCACAGACACTCACACCCACCACCCAAGACACACACACACACATGTACACTCTCTCTCACAGACACTCACACCCCCCACCCCAGACACACACGCAAACACGTACACTCTCTTTGATACTCACACCCCCCACCCCAGACACACACACACACACACACACACACACGTACACTCTCTCTCATAGACACTCACACCCCCCACCCCAGACACACACACACATACACACTCTCTCTCACAGACACTCACAACCCCCACCCCAGACACACACACACATATACACTCTCTCTCACAGACACTCACACCCCCCACCCCAGACACACACACACATGAACACTCTGTCTCACAGACACTCACACCCCTCACCTCAGACACGCACACAAACACTCTCTCTCACAGACACTCACAGCCCGCTCCCCAGACACACACACACATATACTCTCTTTGACACTCACACTCCCCACCCCAGACACACACACACACACACACACACACCTACTTATACACTCTCTCTCACAGACACTCACACCCCTCACCCCAGACACACATGTACACTTTCTCACAGACACTCGCACCCCGCACCCAGACACACACACACACGTACACTCTCTCTCATAGACACTCGCACCCCCCACCCCAGACACACACACACACATACACACTCTCTCACAGGCACTCACACCCCCCACCCCAGAAACACACACGCACATATACACTCTCTCTCACAGACACTCACACCCCCCACCCCAGACACACACACATGTACACTCTCTCTCACAGACACTCACACCCCCCACCCCAGACACACACACATGTACACTCTCTCTCACAGACACTCACAGCCGCCACGCCTGACACACACACACATAAACGTACACTCTTTCTCACAGACACTCACACCCCCCACCCCAGAAACACACACACATATACGCTCTCTCACAGACACTCACACCCCCCACCCCAGACACACACACATATACACTCTTTCTCACAGACACTCACACCCCCCACCCCAGACACACACACACACATACACGTACACTCTCTGTCACAGACACTCACACCCCCCATGCCAGACACACACACACACACATGTACACTCTCTCTCACAGACACTCCCTCCCTCCACCCCAGACACACACACACACATACACACTCTCTTTGACACTCACACCCCCCACCCCAGACACACACACACATGTACACTCTCTCTCACAGACACTCACACCCCCCACCCCAGACACACACACACATACACCTCTCTCTCACAGACACTCACACCCCCCCACCCCAGACACTCAAACACACACACATACACCTCTCTCTCACAGACACTCACACCCCCCACCCCAGACACACACACACACACACATACACATCTCTCTCACAGACACTCACACCTCCCATCCCAGACACACACAAACACACACACATATACACTCTCTCTCACAGACACTCACACCCCCCACCCCAGACACACACACATGTACACTCTCTCTCACAGACACTCACACCCCCCACCCCAGACACACACACACACATACACCTCTCTCTCACAGACACTCACATCTCCCATCCCAGACACACACAAACACACACACATATACACTCTCTCTCACAGACACTCACACCCCCCACCCCAGACACACACACACACATGTTCAGTCTCTCTGACACTTACACCCCCCACCCCAGACACACACAAACGTACACTCTCTCACACAGAAACTCACAACCCCCACCCCAGACACACACACATACATGTACACTCTCTCTCACAGACACTCACAGCCGCCACCCCTGACACACACACACATAAACGTACACTCTCTCTCACAGACACTCACACCCCCCACCCCAGACACACACACATATACACTCTCTCTCACAGACACTCACAGCCGCCACCCCTGACACACACACATAACCGTACACTCTTTCTCACAGACACTCACACCCCCCACCCCAGACACACACACACATATACACTCTCTCTCAGAGACACTCACACCCCCCACCCCAGACACACACACACATATACACTCTCTCTCACAGACACTCACACCCCCCACCCCAGACACACACACAAACACACACACATATACACTCTCTCTCACAGACACTCACACCCCCCACCCCAGACACACACACATACATATACACTCTCTCTCACAGACACTCACACCCCCCACCCCAGACACACACATACACACATACATATACACTCTCTCTCACAGACACTCACAACCCCCACCCCAGATACACACGCACATGTACACTCTCTCTCACAGACACACACACCCCCCACCCCAGACATACACACACATACACTCTCTCTCACAGGCACTCACACCCCCCACCCCAGACACACACACACAAACACACACATGTACAGTCTCTCACAGACACTCAAACCCCCCACCCCAGACACACACACACGTGTACACTCTCTCACAGACACTCACACCCCCCACCCCAGACACACACACACACACACACATACACACGTACACTCTCTCTCACAGACACTCACACCCCCCACCCCAGACACACACACACATACACACGTACACTCTCTCTCACAGACACTCACACCCCCCACCCCAGACACACACACACACACACACGTACAGTCTCTCACAGACACTCACACCCCACACCCCAGACACACACACAAACACACACACATATACACCCTCTCTCACAGACACTCACACCCCCCACCCCAGACACACACACACACATGTACACTCTCTCTCACAGACACTCACACCCCCCACCCCAGACACACACGCACACACACACATATACACTCTCTCTCACAGACACTCACACCCCCCACCCCAGACACACACACATACACACACATGTTCAGTCACTCTGACACTTACACCCCCCACCCCAGACACACACAAACGTACACTCTCTCACACAGAAACTCACAACCCCCACCCCAGACACACACACATACATGTACACTCTCTCTCACAGACACTCACAGCCGCCACCCCTGACACACACACACATAAACGTACACTCTTTCTCACAGACACTCACACCCCCGACCCCAGAAACACACACACACATATACACTCTCTCTCACAGACACTCACACCCCCCACCCCAGACACACACACATATACACTCTCTCTCACAGACACTCACAGCCGCCACCAACTGACACACACACATAAACGTACACTCTTTCTCACAGACAATCACACCCCCCACCCCAGACACACACACACATATACACTCTCTCTCAGAGACACTCACACCCCCCACCCCAGACACACACACACATATACACTCTCTCTCACAGACACTCACACCCCCCACCCCAGACACACACACACACATATACACTCTCTCTCAGAGACACTCACACCCCCCACCCCAGACACGCACACACATATACACTCTCTCTCAGAGACACTCACACCCCCCACCCCAGACACACACACACATATACACTCTCTCTCACAGACACTCACAACCCCCACCCCAGACAAACACACACATATACACTCTCTCTCACAGACACTCACACCCCCCACCCCAGACACACACACACACATATACACTCTCTCTCACAGACACTCACACCCCCCACCCCAGACACACACACACACACACACATACACACGTACACTCTCTCTCACAGACACTCACACCCCCCACCCCAGACACACACACACACACACACGTACAGTCTCTCACAGACACTCACACCCCACACCCCAGACACACACACAAACACACACACATATACACCCTCTCTCACAGACACTCACACCCCCCACCCCAGACACACACACACATGTACACTCTCTCTCACAGACACTCACACCCCCCACCCCAGACACACACGCACACACACACATATACACTCTCTCTCACAGACACTCACACCCCCCACCCCAGACACACACACATACACACACATGTTCAGTCACTCTGACACTTACACCCCCCACCCCAGACACACACAAACGTACACTCTCTCACACAGAAACTCACAACCCCCACCCCAGACACACACACATACATGTACACTCTCTCTCACAGACACTCACAGCCGCCACCCCTGACACACACACACATAAACGTACACTCTTTCTCACAGACACTCACACACCCGACCCCAGAAACACACACACACATATACACTCTCTCTCACAGACACTCACACCCCCCACCCCAGACACACACACATATACACTCTCTCTCACAGACACTCACAGCCGCCACCAACTGACACACACACATAAACGTACACTCTTTCTCACAGACAATCACACCCCCCACCCCAGACACACACACACATATACACTCTCTCTCAGAGACACTCACACCCCCCACCCCAGACACACACACACATATACACTCTCTCTCACAGACACTCACACCCCCCACCCCAGACACACACACACACATATACACTCTCTCTCAGAGACACTCACACCCCCCACCCCAGACACGCACACACATATACACTCTCTCTCAGAGACACTCACACCCCCCACCCCAGACACACACACACATATACACTCTCTCTCACAGACACTCACAACCCCCACCCCAGACAAACACACACATATACACTCTCTCTCACAGACACTCACACCCCCCACCCCAGACACACACACACACATATACACTCTCTCTCACAGACACTCACAACCCCCACCCCAGACACACACGCACATGTACACTCTCTCTCACAGACACTCACACCACCCACCCAGACACACTCACACATATACACTCTCTCTCACAGACACCCACATCCCCCACCACAGACACACACACACACATATACACCCTCCCTCACAGACACTCACACCCCCCACCCCAGACACACACACACATATACACTCTCTCTCACAGACACTCACATCCCCCACCCCAGACACATACACACATATACATTCTCTCTCACAGACACTCACACGCCCCACCCCAGACACACACACACATATACACTCTCTCTCACAGACACTCACACCCCACACCCCACACCCCAGACACACACACACACACGTACACTTTCTCTCACAGACACTCACACCCCCCACCCCAGACACACTCACACACATGTACACTCTCTCACAGACACTCACATCCCCCACCCCAGACACACACACACACAAATGTACACTCTCTCTCACAGACACTCACACCCCCGCACCCCAGACACACACACACATATACATTCTTTCTCACAGACAATCACACCCCCCACCCCAGACACACACACATATACACTGTCTTTCACAGACACTCACAGCCCCCACCCCAGACACACACAACACACACACATACACTCTCTCTCACAGACACTCACAGCCCCCACCCCAGACACACACACACACATGTACACTCTCTCACAAACACTCACAGCCCCCACCACAGACACACACACACACACATATACACTCTCTCTCACAGACACTCACATCCCCCACCCCAGACACACACACACATATACACTCTCTCTCACAGACACTCACACCCTCCACCTCAGACACACTCACACCCCCCATCCCACACACACACATGTACACTCTCTCTCACAGACACTCACATCCCCCACCACAGACACACACACATATACACTCACACCCCCCATCCCACACACACACACATATACACTCTCTCTCACAGACACTCACACGCCCCCACCCCAGACACACACACATATACACTCTCTCTCACAGACACTCACAGCCCCCGCCCCAGACACACACAGACACACATATTTACACTCTCTCTCACAGACACTCACAGCCCCCACCCCAGACACACACACAAACATGTACACTCTCTCACAAACACTCACAGCCCGCACTCCAGACACACATATACACATATGCACCCTCTCTCACAGACACTCACAGCCCCCAGCATAGACACACACACATATACACTCTCTCTCACAGACACTCACATCCCCCACCCCAGACACACACACACATATAATCTCTCTCTCACAGACACTCACATCCCCCACCCCAGACATACACACACATATACACTCTCTCTCACAGACACTCACACCTCCCACCCCACACACACACATACACACTCTCTCTCACAGACACTCACACATCCCCCACCCCAGACACACACACACATATACACTCTCTCTCACAGACACGCACACGCCCCACCCCAGACACACACACATATACACTTTCTCTCACAGACACTCACACCCCCCACCCCAGACACACACACACATATACACACTCTCTCACAGACACTCACACGCCTCACCCCAGACACACACACACACATACACTCTCTCTCACAGACACTCACACCCCCCATCCCACACACACACACATATACACTCTCTCTCACAGACACTCACATCCCCCACCACAGACACACACTCACATACACTCTCTCTCACAGACACTCACACCACCCACCCAGACACACACACACATATACAATCTCTCTCACAAACACTCACACACCCCACCCAGACACACACATACACACTCACACATATACACTCTCTCTCACAGACACCCACATCCCCCACCACAGACACACACACACATATACACCCTCCCTCACAGACACTCACACCCCCCACCCCAGACACACACACACATATACAATCTCTCTCACAAACACTCACACACCCCACCCAGACACACACATACACACTCACACATATACACTCTCTCTCACAGACACCCACATCCCCCACCACAGACACACACACACATATACACCCTCCCTCACAGACACTCACATCCCCCACCCCAGACACACACACACACACATACACCCTCCCTCACAGACACTCACACCCCACACCCTAGACACACACACACACAGATATACACTCTCTCACAGACACTCACACCCCCCACTCCAGACACACACACATATACACTCTCTCTCACAGACACTCACATCCCCCACCCCAGACACATACACAAATATACACTCTCTCTCACAGACACTCACACCCCCCACCCCAGACACACACACACATATACATTCTTTCTCACAGACAATCACACCTCCCACCCCAGACACACACACAGACGTACACCTCTCTCTCACAGACACTCACACACCCCCACCCCAGACACACACATACACACACACACATATACACTCTCTCTCACAGACACCCACATCCCCACCAGACACACACACACATATACACTCTCTCTCACAGACACTCACATCACCCACCCCAGACACACACACACATATACACTCTCTCTCACAGACACTCACATCCCCCACCCGAGACACACACACACATATACACTCTGTCTCACAGACACTCACAGCCCCCACCCCAGACACACACACACACATATGTACACCTCTCTCTCACAGACACTCACACACCCCCACCCCAGACACACACACGTATACCACTCTCTCACAGACACTCACACCCCCCACCCCAGACACACACACGTATACCTCTCTCTCACAGACACTCACACCCCCCACCCCAGACACACACACACATGAACACTCTGTCTCACAGACACTCACACCCCTGACCCCAGACACGCACACACATACACTCTCTCTCACAGACACTCACATCCCCCACCCGAGACACATACACAAATATACACTCTCTCTCACAGACACTCACACCCCCCACCCCAGACACACACACACATATACATTCTTTCTCACAGACAATCACACCCCCCACCCCAGACACACACACAGACGTACACCTCTCTCTCACAGACACTCACACACCCCCACCCCAGACACACACATACACACACACACATATACACTCTCTCTCACAGACACCCACATCCCCCACCAGACACACACACACATATACACTCTCTCTCACAGACACTCACATCACCCACCCCAGACACACACACACATATACACTCTCTCTCACAGACACTCACATCCCCCACCCGAGACACACACACACATATACACTCTGTCTCACAGACACTCACAGCCCCCACCCCAGACACACACACACACATATGTACACCTCTCTCTCACAGACACTCACACACCCCCACCCCAGACACACACACGTATACCACTCTCTCACAGACACTCACACCCCCCACCCCAGACACACACACGTATACCTCTCTCTCACAGACACTCACACCCCCCACCCCAGACACACACACACATGAACACTCTGTCTCACAGACACTCACACCCCTGACCCCAGACACGCACACACATACACTCTCTCTCACAGACACTCACATCCCCCACCCGAGACACACACACACATATACACTCTGTCTCACAGACACTCACACCCCTGACCCCAGACACGCACACACATACACTCTCTCTCACAGACACTCACACCCCCCACCCCAGACACACACACACAGATATACACTCTTCTCTCACAGACACTCACACCCACCACCCAAGACACACACACACATGTACAATCTCTCTCACAGACACTCACACCCCCCACCCCAGACACACACGCACACACGTACACTCTCTTTGACACTCACACCCCCCACCCCAGACACACACACACACACACACACACGTACACTCTCTCTCATAGACACTCGCACCTCCCACCCCAGACACACACACACATGCACACTCTCTCTCACAGACACTCACACCTCCCACTCCAGACACGCACACACAGATATACACTCTCTCACAGACACTCACACACCCCACCCCAGACACACACACATATACACTCTCTCTGACAGACACTCACACCCCCCATCTCATACACACACACATATACACTCTCTCTCACAGACACTCACATCCCCCACCACAGACACATACACTCTCTCACAGACACTC
Source organism: Chiloscyllium plagiosum (assembly GCF_037043375.1). Classification (NCBI taxonomy): domain Eukaryota; kingdom Metazoa; phylum Chordata; class Chondrichthyes; order Orectolobiformes; family Hemiscylliidae; genus Chiloscyllium; species Chiloscyllium plagiosum. The sequence goes on along the minus strand of NW_028270139.1, from coordinate 169,500,096 downwards.
ACACCACCCACCCAGACACACACACACATATACAATCTCTCTCACAGACACTCACACCCCCCACCCAGACACACACATACACACTCACACATATACACTCTCTCTCACAGACACCCACGTCCCCCACCACAGACACACACACACATATACACCCTCTCTCACAGACACTCACATCCCCCACCCCAGACACACACACATATACACTCTCTCTCACAGACACTCACACCCCCCACCCCAGACACACACACACATATACACTCTCTCTCACAGACACTCACACCCCCCACCCCAGACACACTCACACATATACACTCTCTCTCACAGACACCCACATCCCCCACCACAGACACACACACATATACACCCTCTCTCACAGACACTCACATCCCCCACCCCAGACACACACACACACATATACACCCTCTCTCACAGACACTCACATCCCCCACCCCAGACACACACACACATATACACTCTCTCTCACAGACACTCACATCCCCCACCCCAGACACACACACACATATACACTCTCTCTCACAGACAGTCACACCCCCACACCAGACACATACACAAATATACACTCTCTCTCACAGACACTCACACCCCCCACCCCAGACACACACATACATATACACTCTTTCTCACAGACAATCACATCCCCCACCCCAGACACACACACAGACGTACACCTCTCTCTCACAGACACTCACACACCCCCACCCCAGACACACACATACACACACACACATATACACTCTCTCTCACAGACACCCACATCCCCCACCAGATACACACACACATATACACTCTCTCTCACAGACACTCACACCCCCCACCCCAGACACACACACACATGAACACTCTGTCTCACAGACACTCACACCCCCCACCCCAGACACGCACACACAGATATACACTCTCTCACAGACACTCACACACCCCACCCCAGACACACACACACATATACACTCTCTCTCACTGACACTCACACCCCCCATCCCAGACACACACACATATACAGTCTCTCTGACAGACACTCACACCCCCCACCTCATACACACACACAAACACACACACATATACACTCTCTCTCACAGACACTCACATCCCCCACCACAGACATACACTCACATACACTCTCTCTCACAGACACTCACACCACCCACCCAGACACACACACACATATACAATCTCTCTCACAAACACTCACACACCCCACCCAGACACACACATACACACTCACACATATACACTCTCTCTCACAGACACCCACATCCCCCACCACAGACACACACACACATATACACCCTCCCTCACAGACACTCACATCCCCCACCCCAGACACACACACACACACATACACCCTCCCTCACAGACACTCACACCCCACACCCTAGACACACACACACAGATATACACTCTCTCACAGACACTCACACCCCCCACTCCAGACACACACAAATATACACTCTCTCTCACAGACACTCACACCCCCCACCCCAGACACACACACACATATACATTCTTTCTCACAGACAATCACACCCCCCACCCCAGACACACACACAGACGTACACCTCTCTCTCACAGACACTCACACACCCCCACCCCAGACACACACATACACACACACACATATACACTCTCTCTCACAGACACCCACATCCCCCACCAGACACACACACACATATACACTCTCTCTCACAGACACTCACATCACCCACCCCAGACACACACACACATATACACTCTCTCTCACAGACACTCACATCCCCCACCCGAGACACACACACATATACACTCTGTCTCACAGACACTCACAGCCCCCACCCCAGACACACACACACACATATGTACACCTCTCTCTCACAGACACTCACACACCCCCACCCCAGACACACACACGTATACCACTCTCTCACAGACACTCACACCCCCCACCCCAGACACACACACGTATACCTCTCTCTCACAGACACTCACACCCCCCACCCCAGACACACACACACATGAACACTCTGTCTCACAGACACTCACACCCCTGACCCCAGACACGCACACACATACACTCTCTCTCACAGACACTCACATCCCCCACCCGAGACACACACACACATATACACTCTGTCTCACAGACACTCACACCCCTGACCCCAGACACGCACACACATACACTCTCTCTCACAGACACTCACACCCCCCACCCCAGACACACACACACAGATATACACTCTTCTCTCACAGACACTCACACCCACCACCCAAGACACACACACACATGTACAATCTCTCTCACAGACACTCACACCCCCCACCCCAGACACACACGCACACACGTACACTCTCTTTGACACTCACACCCCCCACCCCAGACACACACACACACACACACACACGTACACTCTCTCTCATAGACACTCGCACCTCCCACCCCAGACACACACACACATGCACACTCTCTCTCACAGACACTCACACCCCCCACTCCAGACACGCACACACAGATATACACTCTCTCACAGACACTCACACACCCCACCCCAGACACACACACATATACACTCTCTCTGACAGACACTCACACCCCCCATCTCATACACACACACATATACACTCTCTCTCACAGACACTCACATCCCCCACCACAGACACATACACTCTCTCACAGACACTCACACCACCCACCCAGACACACACACACATATACAATCTCTCTCACAGACACTCACACCCCCCACCCAGACACACACATACACACTCACACATATACACTCTCTCTCACAGACACCCACGTCCCCCACCACAAACACACACACACATATACACCCTCTCTCACAGACACTCACATCCCCCACCCCAGACACACACACATATACACTCTCTCTCACAGACACTCACACCCCCCACCCCAGACACACACACACATATACACTCTCTCTCACAGACACTCACACCCCCCACCCCAGACACACTCACACATATACACTCTCTCTCACAGACACCCACATCCCCCACCACAGACACACACACATATACACCCTCTCTCACAGACACTCACATCCCCCACCCCAGACACACACACACACATATACACCCTCTCTCACAGACACTCACATCCCCCACCCCAGACACACACACACATATACACTCTCTCTCACAGACACTCACATCCCCCACCCCAGACACACACACACATATACACTCTCTCTCACAGACAGTCACACCCCCACACCAGACACATACACAAATATACACTCTCTCTCACAGACACTCACACCCCCCACCCCAGACACACACACACATATACACTCTTTCTCACAGACAATCACATCCCCCACCCCAGACACACACACAGACGTACACCTCTCTCTCACAGACACTCACACACCCCCACCCCAGACACACACATACACACACACACATATACACTCTCTCTCACAGACACCCACATCCCCCACCAGATACACACACACATATACACTCTCTCTCACAGACACTCACACCCCCCACCCCAGACACACACACACATGAACACTCTGTCTCACAGACACTCACACCCCCCACCCCAGACACGCACACACAGATATACACTCTCTCACAGACACTCACACACCCCACCCCAGACACACACACACATATACACTCTCTCTCACTGACACTCACACCCCCCATCCCAGACACACACACATATACAGTCTCTCTGACAGACACTCACACCCCCCACCTCATACACACACACAAACACACACACATATACACTCTCTCTCACAGACACTCACATCCCCCACCACAGACATACACTCACATACACTCTCTCTCACAGACACTCACACCACCCACCCAGACACACACACACATATACAATCTCTCTCACAAACACTCACACACCCCACCCAGACACACACATACACACTCACACATATACACTCTCCCTCACAGACACTCACATCCCCCACCCCAGACACACACACACACACATACACCCTCCCTCACAGACACTCACACCCCACACCCTAGACACACACACACAGATATACACTCTCTCACAGACACTCACACCCCCCACTCCAGACACACACACATATACACTCTCTCTCACAGACACTCACATCCCCCACCCCAGACACATACACAAATATACACTCTCTCTCACAGACACCCACATCCCCCACCACAGACACACACACACATATACACCCTCCCTCACAGACACTCACATCCCCCACCCCAGACACACACACACACACATACACCCTCCCTCACAGACACTCACACCCCACACCCTAGACACACACACACACAGATATACACTCTCTCACAGACACTCACACCCCCCACTCCAGACACACACACATATACACTCTCTCTCACAGACACTCACATCCCCCACCCCAGACACATACACAAATATACACTCTCTCTCACAGACACTCACACCCCCCACCCCAGACACACACACACATATACATTCTTTCTCACAGACAATCACACCTCCCACCCCAGACACACACACAGACGTACACCTCTCTCTCACAGACACTCACACACCCCCACCCCAGACACACACATACACACACACACATATACACTCTCTCTCACAGACACCCACATCCCCCACCAGACACACACACACATATACACTCTCTCTCACAGACACTCACATCACCCACCCCAGACACACACACACATATACACTCTCTCTCACAGACACTCACATCCCCCACCCGAGACACACACACACATATACACTCTGTCTCACAGACACTCACAGCCCCCACCCCAGACACACACACACACATATGTACACCTCTCTCTCACAGACACTCACACACCCCCACCCCAGACACACACACGTATACCACTCTCTCACAGACACTCACACCCTCCACCCCAGACACACACACGTATACCTCTCTCTCACAGACACTCACACCCCCCACCCCAGACACACACACACATGAACACTCTGTCTCACAGACACTCACACCCCTGACCCCAGACACGCACACACATACACTCTCTCTCACAGACACTCACATCCCCCACCCGAGACACATACACAAATATACACTCTCTCTCACAGACACTCACACCCCCCACCCCAGACACACACACACATATACATTCTTTCTCACAGACAATCACACCCCCCACCCCAGACACACACACAGACGTACACCTCTCTCTCACAGACACTCACACACCCCCACCCCAGACACACACATACACACACACACATATACACTCTCTCTCACAGACACCCACATCCCCCACCAGACACACACACACATATACACTCTCTCTCACAGACACTCACATCACCCACCCCAGACACACACACACATATACACTCTCTCTCACAGACACTCACATCCCCCACCCGAGACACACACACACATATACACTCTGTCTCACAGACACTCACAGCCCCCACCCCAGACACACACACACACATATGTACACCTCTCTCTCACAGACACTCACACACCCCCACCCCAGACACACACACGTATACCACTCTCTCACAGACACTCACACCCCCCACCCCAGACACACACACGTATACCTCTCTCTCACAGACACTCACACCCCCCACCCCAGACACACACACACATGAACACTCTGTCTCACAGACACTCACACCCCTGACCCCAGACACGCACACACATACACTCTCTCTCACAGACACTCACATCCCCCACCCGAGACACACACACACATATACACTCTGTCTCACAGACACTCACACCCCTGACCCCAGACACGCACACACATACACTCTCTCTCACAGACACTCACACCCCCCACCCCAGACACACACACACAGATATACACTCTTCTCTCACAGACACTCACACCCACCACCCAAGACACACACACACATGTACAATCTCTCTCACAGACACTCACACCCCCCACCCCAGACACACACGCACACACGTACACTCTCTTTGACACTCACACCCCCCACCCCAGACACACACACACACACACACACACGTACACTCTCTCTCATAGACACTCGCACCTCCCACCCCAGACACACACACACATGCACACTCTCTCTCACAGACACTCACACCCCCCACTCCAGACACGCACACACAGATATACACTCTCTCACAGACACTCACACACCCCACCCCAGACACACACACATATACACTCTCTCTGACAGACACTCACACCCCCCATCTCATACACACACACATATACACTCTCTCTCACAGACACTCACATCCCCCACCACAGACACATACACTCTCTCACAGACACTCACACCACCCACCCAGACACACACACACATATACAATCTCTCTCACAGACACTCACACCCCCCACCCAGACACACACATACACACTCACACATATACACTCTCTCTCACAGACACCCACGTCCCCCACCACAGACACACACACACATATACACCCTCTCTCACAGACACTCACATCCCCCACCCCAGACACACACACATATACACTCTCTCTCACAGACACTCACACCCCCCACCCCAGACACACACACACATATACACTCTCTCTCACAGACACTCACACCCCCCACCCCAGACACACTCACACATATACACTCTCTCTCACAGACACCCACATCCCCCACCACAGACACACACACATATACACCCTCTCTCACAGACACTCACATCCCCCACCCCAGACACACACACACACATATACACCCTCTCTCACAGACACTCACATCCCCCACCCCAGACACACACACACATATACACTCTCTCTCACAGACACTCACATCCCCCACCCCAGACACACACACACATATACACTCTCTCTCACAGACAGTCACACCCCCACACCAGACACATACACAAATATACACTCTCTCTCACAGACACTCACACCCCCCACCCCAGACACACACACACATATACACTCTTTCTCACAGACAATCACATCCCCCACCCCAGACACACACACAGACGTACACCTCTCTCTCACAGACACTCACACACCCCCACCCCAGACACACACATACACACACACACATATACACTCTCTCTCACAGACACCCACATCCCCCACCAGATACACACACACATATACACTCTCTCTCACAGACACTCACACCCCCCACCCCAGACACACACACACATGAACACTCTGTCTCACAGACACTCACACCCCCCACCCCAGACACGCACACACAGATATACACTCTCTCACAGACACTCACACACCCCACCCCAGACACACACACACATATACACTCTCTCTCACTGACACTCACACCCCCCATCCCAGACACACACACATATACAGTCTCTCTGACAGACACTCACACCCCCCACCTCATACACACACACAAACACACACACATATACACTCTCTCTCACAGACACTCACATCCCCCACCACAGACATACACTCACATACACTCTCTCTCACAGACACTCACACCACCCACCCAGACACACACACACATATACAATCTCTCTCACAAACACTCACACACCCCACCCAGACACACACATACACACTCACACATATACACTCTCTCTCACAGACACCCACATCCCCCACCACAGACACACACACACATATACACCCTCCCTCACAGACACTCACATCCCCCACCCCAGACACACACACACACACATACACCCTCCCTCACAGACACTCACACCCCACACCCTAGACACACACACACAGATATACACTCTCTCACAGACACTCACACCCCCCACTCCAGACACACACACATATACACTCTCTCTCACAGACACTCACATCCCCCACCCCAGACACATACACAAATATACACTCTCTCTCACAGACACTCACACCCCCCACCCCAGACACACACACACATATACATTCTTTCTCACAGACAATCACACCCCCCACCCCAGACACACACACAGACGTACACCTCTCTCTCACAGACACTCACACACCCCCACCCCAGACACACACATACACACACACACATATACACTCTCTCTCACAGACACCCACATCCCCCACCAGACACACACACACATATACACTCTCTCTCACAGACACTCACATCACCCACCCCAGACACACACACACATATACACTCTCTCTCAGAGACACTCACATCCCCCACCCGAGACACACACACACATATACACTCTGTCTCACAGACACTCACAGCCCCCACCCCAGACACACACACACACATATGTACACCTCTCTCTCACAGACACTCACACACCCCCACCCCAGACACACACACGTATACCACTCTCTCACAGACACTCACACCCCCCACCCCAGACACACACACGTATACCTCTCTCTCACAGACACTCACACCCCCCACCCCAGACACACACACACATGAACACTCTGTCTCACAGACACTCACACCCCTGACCCCAGACACGCACACACATACACTCTCTCTCACAGACACTCACATCCCCCACCCGAGACACACACACACATATACACTCTGTCTCACAGACACTCACACCCCCCACCCCAGACACACACACACATATACACTCTCTCTCACAGACACCCACATCCCCCACCACAGACACACACACACATATACACCCTCCCTCACAGACACTCACACCCCCCACCCCAGACACACACACACATATACATTCTCTCTCACAGACACTCACACGCCCCACCCCAGACACACACACACATATACACTCTCTCTCACAGACACTCACACCCCACACCCCACACCCCAGACACACACACACACACACGTACACTTTCTCTCACAGACACTCACACCCCCCACCCCAGACACACTCACACACATGTACACTCTCTCTCACAGACACTCACACCCCCCACCCCAGACACGCACACAGATATACACTCTCTCACAGACACTCACACACCCCACCCCAGACACACACACACATATACACTCTCTCTCACTGACACTCACAACCCCATCCCAGACACACACACATATACAGTCTCTCTGACAGACATTCACACCCCCCACCTCATACACACACACAAACACACACACATATACACTCTCTCTCACAGACACTCACATCCCCCACCACAGACACACACTCACATACACTCTCTCTCACAGACACTCACACCACCCACCCAGACACACACACACATATACAATCTCTCTCACAAACACTCACACACCCCACCCAGACACACACATACACACTCACACATATACACTCTCTCTCACAGACACCCACATCCCCCACCACAGACACACACACACATATACACCCTCCCTCACAGACACTCACATCCCCCACCCCAGACACACACACACACACATACACCCTCCCTCACAGACACTCACACCCCACACCCTAGACACACACACACAGATATACACTCTCTCACAGACACTCACACCCCCCACTCCAGACACACACACATATACACTCTCTCTCACAGACACTCACATCCCCCACCCCAGACACATACACAAATATACACTCTCTCTCACAGACACCCACATCCCCCACCACAGACACACACACACATATACACCCTCCCTCACAGACACTCACATCCCCCACCCCAGACACACACACACACACATACACCCTCCCTCACAGACACTCACACCCCACACCCTAGACACACACACACACAGATATACACTCTCTCACAGACACTCACACCCCCCACTCCAGACACACACACATATACACTCTCTCTCACAGACACTCACATCCCCCACCCCAGACACATACACAAATATACACTCTCTCTCACAGACACTCACACCCCCCACCCCAGACACACACACACATATACATTCTTTCTCACAGACAATCACACCTCCCACCCCAGACACACACACAGACGTACACCTCTCTCTCACAGACACTCACACACCCCCACCCCAGACACACACATACACACACACACATATACACTCTCTCTCACAGACACCCACATCCCCCACCAGACACACACACACATATACACTCTCTCTCACAGACACTCACATCACCCACCCCAGACACACACACACATATACACTCTCTCTCACAGACACTCACATCCCCCACCCGAGACACACACACACATATACACTCTGTCTCACAGACACTCACAGCCCCCACCCCAGACACACACACACACATATGTACACCTCTCTCTCACAGACACTCACACACCCCCACCCCAGACACACACACGTATACCACTCTCTCACAGACACTCACACCCCCCACCCCAGACACACACACGTATACCTCTCTCTCACAGACACTCACACCCCCCACCCCAGACACACACACACATGAACACTCTGTCTCACAGACACTCACACCCCTGACCCCAGACACGCACACACATACACTCTCTCTCACAGACACTCACATCCCCCACCCGAGACACATACACAAATATACACTCTCTCTCACAGACACTCACACCCCCCACCCCAGACACACACACACATATACATTCTTTCTCACAGACAATCACACCCCCCACCCCAGACACACACACAGACGTACACCTCTCTCTCACAGACACTCACACACCCCCACCCCAGACACACACATACACACACACACATATACACTCTCTCTCACAGACACCCACATCCCCCACCAGACACACACACACATATACACTCTCTCTCACAGACACTCACATCACCCACCCCAGACACACACACACATATACACTCTCTCTCACAGACACTCACATCCCCCACCCGAGACACACACACACATATACACTCTGTCTCACAGACACTCACAGCCCCCACCCCAGACACACACACACACATATGTACACCTCTCTCTCACAGACACTCACACACCCCCACCCCAGACACACACACGTATACCACTCTCTCACAGACACTCACACCCCCCACCCCAGACACACACACGTATACCTCTCTCTCACAGACACTCACACCCCCCACCCCAGACACACACACACATGAACACTCTGTCTCACAGACACTCACACCCCTGACCCCAGACACGCACACACATACACTCTCTCTCACAGACACTCACATCCCCCACCCGAGACACACACACACATATACACTCTGTCTCACAGACACTCACACCCCTGACCCCAGACACGCACACACATACACTCTCTCTCACAGACACTCACACCCCCCACCCCAGACACACACACACAGATATACACTCTTCTCTCACAGACACTCACACCCACCACCCAAGACACACACACACATGTACAATCTCTCTCACAGACACTCACACCCCCCACCCCAGACACACACGCACACACGTACACTCTCTTTGACACTCACACCCCCCACCCCAGACACACACACACACACACACACAAGTACACTCTCTCTCATAGACACTCGCACCTCCCACCCCAGACACACACACACATGCACACTCTCTCTCACAGACACTCACACCCCCCACTCCAGACACGCACACACAGATATACACTCTCTCACAGACACTCACACACCCCACCCCAGACACACACACATATACACTCTCTCTGACAGACACTCACACCCCCCATCTCATACACACACACATATACACTCTCTCTCACAGACACTCACATCCCCCACCACAGACACATACACTCTCTCACAGACACTCACACCACCCACCCAGACACACACACACATATACAATCTCTCTCACAGACACTCACACCCCCCACCCAGACACACACATACACACTCACACATATACACTCTCTCTCACAGACACCCACGTCCCCCACCACAGACACACACACACATATACACCCTCTCTCACAGACACTCACATCCCCCACCCCAGACACACACACATATACACTCTCTCTCACAGACACTCACACCCCCCACCCCAGACACACACACACATATACACTCTCTCTCACAGACACTCACACCCCCCACCCCAGACACACTCACACATATACACTCTCTCTCACAGACACCCACATCCCCCACCACAGACACACACACATATACACCCTCTCTCACAGACACTCACATCCCCCACCCCAGACACACACACACACATATACACCCTCTCTCACAGACACTCACATCCCCCACCCCAGACACACACACACATATACACTCTCTCTCACAGACACTCACATCCCCCACCCCAGACACACACACACATATACACTCTCTCTCACAGACAGTCACACCCCCACACCAGACACATACACAAATATACACTCTCTCTCACAGACACTCACACCCCCCACCCCAGACACACACACACATATACACTCTTTCTCACAGACAATCACATCCCCCACCCCAGACACACACACAGACGTACACCTCTCTCTCACAGACACTCACACACCCCCACCCCAGACACACACATACACACACACACATATACACTCTCTCTCACAGACACCCACATCCCCCACCAGATACACACACACATATACACTCTCTCTCACAGACACTCACACCCCCCACCCCAGACACACACACACATGAACACTCTGTCTCACAGACACTCACACCCCCCACCCCAGACACGCACACACAGATATACACTCTCTCACAGACACTCACACACCCCACCCCAGACACACACACACATATACACTCTCTCTCACTGACACTCACACCCCCCATCCCAGACACACACACATATACAGTCTCTCTGACAGACACTCACACCCCCCACCTCATACACACACACAAACACACACACATATACACTCTCTCTCACAGACACTCACATCCCCCACCACAGACATACACTCACATACACTCTCTCTCACAGACACTCACACCACCCACCCAGACACACACACACATATACAATCTCTCTCACAAACACTCACACATCCCACCCAGACACACACATACACACTCACACATATACACTCTCTCTCACAGACACCCACATCCCCCACCACAGACACACACACACATATACACCCTCCCTCACAGACACTCACATCCCCCACCCCAGACACACACACACACACATACACCCTCCCTCACAGACACTCACACCCCACACCCTAGACACACACACACAGATATACACTCTCTCACAGACACTCACACCC